>NC_052319.1:43590784-43643331 GCF_016432855.1 Salvelinus namaycush | reverse complement strand
GAGGAGATGGTTGTCAGCTTCCACTGCTTATCTAGAGGAGATGGTTGTTAGCTTTCCACTGCTTATCTTGTGAGAATGGTTGTTAGCTTCACTGCTTATCTAGAGGAGATGGTTGTTAGCTTCCACTACTTATCTAGAGGAGATGGTTGTAGCTTCCACTGCTTATCTAGGGAGATGGTTGTTAGCTTCCACTGCTTAAATAGAGGAGATGGTTGTTAGCTCCACTGCTTAAATAGAGGAGATGGTTGTTAGCTTCCACTGCTTATCTAGAGGAGATGGTTGTTAGCTTCCACTGCTTAAATACAGAAGATGGTTGTCAGCTTCCACTGCTTATCTAGAGGAGATGGTTGTTAGCGTCCACTGCTTATCTAGAGGAGATGGTTGTTAGCTTCCACTACTTATCTAGAGAGATGGTTGTTGCTTCCACTGCTTATCTAGAGGAGATGGTTGTTAGCTTCCACTGCTTGTCTAGAGAGATGGTTGTTAGCTTCCACTGCTTATCTAGAGGAGATGGTTGTTAGCTTCCACTGCTTGTCTAGAGGAGATGGTTGTTAGCTTCCACTGCTTATCTTGTGGAGGTGGTTGTTAGCTTCCACTGCTTGTCTAGAGGAGATGGTTGTTAGTATGACTGAAGTGATGCTGACACAATCTTATGTAGGAGAGAGAGAGAGAGAGAGAGAGAGAGAGAGAGAGAGAGAGAGAGAGAGAGAGAGAGAGAGAGAGAGAGAAGGGGGGAAGAGAGAGATATATACAGAGAGAGAGAGGGAGAGATGGGTGAAGATGGGTGAGAGACCGAGTGTGAAAGAGAATAGGGCTCACACTCACCCAAGGCTCAATTTTAATGACTCTAGTCACTCTATTGACTCCCGTGACTCTTGTGACTACAGTGACTCTCGTGACTCTTGACTCTAGTGACTCTCGTAACTCTAGTGACTCTAATGACTACAGTGACTACAGTGACTACAGTGACTCTAACAACTACAGTGACTCTAATGACTACAGTGACTCTAATGACTACAGTGACTCTTGTGACTACAGTGACTATTGTGACTACAGTAACTCTAATGACTACAGTGACTCACGTGACTCTAGTGACTACAATAACGCTAATGACTACAGTGACTTTAGTGACTAAAGCGACTATAGTGACTACAGTGAATCTAACAACTACAGTGACTCCAATGACTACAGTGACTCTCGTGACTCTAGTGACTATAGTAACTATAATGACTACAATGACTTTAGTGACTACAGTGATTCTAACAACTACAGTGACTCTAATGACTACAGTGACTCTTGTGACTACAGTAACTATAATGACTACAGTGACTCTCATGACTCTAGTGACTACAGTAACTCTAATGACTACAGTGACTTTAGTGACTACAGTGACTATAGTGACTACAGTTATTCTAACAACTACAGTGACTCTAGTGACTACAGTGACTCTAACAACTACAGTGAATCTAATGACTACAGTGACTCTCGTGACTCTAGTGACTACAGTGACTCTAACAACTACAGTGAATCTAATGACTACAGTGACTCTCGTGACTTTAGTGACTCTCGTGACTCTAGTGACTACAACATCCCGGCGTGGGGTGTGTATACCGTTCGGCTGTCTTACAACAGAAGTTGTCACAATATGCTTTACAGATACCCAGCCTAAAAGAAAATAGAACTAAGAGAGCAAGCAATTTCGGAGGCAGAAGCACTGTTGGCTAGGAAATAAATCTGCATTATTATGTACTCCGTACGTTCGAGGAGCACGTCTATATCACAGCTGGGGTGGACAGTGCTCTTTTTTGGGGGGGGGGGGGGGGTCCTGCAGTATATCCTGTATACCTCACTCCAGACCCACTCTCCTGCAGCGAAGAGTGTGAGCCAGCCTCCTTCTTAACACACCGGGATTATGGGAAGGTAATCCTCCATTTTTTGATTAGGAACTGGCATGGACTCCTGCGCCAGCTGTTGACCACTGGAACACACGCTTAGGATGTCAACGATGGCTGGGCTGTCTGAGCCTTACTGTACTACAGTATTCCTGACAGAAATATATGAGTGCAGACAGTCATCCATATTACAAAAAAAGCAACTGAGAGTGGATGGATTTTGTTTTTGTAGGCTGGTGTTTCTGTCCACTGTGCTTTTGGCAGGAGTTTGTACGGTATTTACATGTTAATCTCTCTTACTTAGCTCTAATTGCAGTAACATAGCAACAGTGAATGTGACTCAGCTTAAATCAAGTGTGAACCTCCATAAGATCAAAGACAGCACACTAAAGGGGAAAAAGGGCCCTCTAGTTCAACTAATCTATTTCAATTGTGGCATTGTGTGTGTGTGTGTGTGTGTGTGTGTGTGTGTGTGTGTGTGTGTGTGTGTGTGTGTGTGTGTGTGTGTGTGTGTGTGTGTGTGTGTGTGTGTGTGTGTGTGTGTGTGTGTGCGCGCGCGCGTGTGGACGTGTTCAACTATACTTGTGGGGACCAGAATACCCCACAAGAAGAGTAAACAAACTGAAATTTGACCAACTGGGGACATTTTGTTAGTCACCACAAGACCAAATGCTATTTCTAGTGGGTTTAGGGTTAAGGTTAGAATTAGTGTTAGGGTTAGAATTACGTTAAGGATCAGGATTAGGAGCTAGGATTAGGTTTAGGGTCAGGGTTAGGAGCTAGGGTTAGGTTTAGGGTTAGAATTAGGGTTAGGTTTAGGGTCAGGGTTAGGTTTAGGGTTAAGTTAAGATTTTTGGGTTAGGGTTAGGGTTAAGGTTAGGGTTACGGAAATAGGATTTTGAATGGGACTAAATTGGTTAGCTGTACAATACTGTATGTGTGTGTATGAGTGTGTGTGTGTGTGTGTGTGTGTGTGTGTGTGTGTGTGTGTGTGTGTGTGTGTGTGTGTGTGTGTGTGTGTGTGTGTGTGTGTGTGTGTGTGTGTGTGTGTGTGTGTGTTGTATGTGTGTGTGTGTGTGTGTGTGTGTGTGTGTGTGTGTGTGTGTGTGTGTGTGTGTGTGTGTGTGTGTGAGTGAGTGTGTGTGTGTGTGTGCATGCGTGTGAAGGTGCATGTGTACATGCCAGTGTGTATTTGTCTGTATTTGCCGGCACACTGTCGCGTAACAGAGATCTGAGAACTGATAACAGAAAGCCAGTGAAGCAGCCAGGACTCAGATAAACACTCATCAATAACAAATGACCCTCACATCTCCTGGGCACTGCAGGAGGTCGTCTAATGACAAACCCTCCGTCTGCGGCCCACAGCCCCCAGACAAAGAGCTGCGGAGGCACTGATCTCTCTCTCTCTCTTCCCCACCCTACCCTACACTCTCCCCGCTGCCCTCCTCTCTCCCCACCCTACCCTCCACTCTCCCCGCTGCCCTCCTCTCTCCCCTCCCTACCCTCCACTCTCCCCGCTGCCCTCCTCTCTCCCCTTCCTACCCTCCACTCTCCCCGCTGCCCTCCTCTCTCCCCTCCCTACCCTCCACTCTCCCCGCTGCCCTCCTCTCTCCCCTCCCTACCCTCCACTCTCCCCGCTGCCCTCCTCTCTCCCCTCCCTACCCTCCACTCTCCCCGCTGCCCTCCTCTCTCCCCTCCCTACCCTCCACTCTCCCCGCTGCCCTCCTCTCTCCCCTCCCTACCCTCCACTCTCCCCGCTGCCCTCCTCTCTCCCCTCCCTACCCTCCACTCTCCCCACTGCCCTCCTCTCTCCCCTCCCTACCCTCCACTCTCCCCACTGCCCTCCTCTCTCCCCACCCTCCCCTCCACCCTCCCCGCTGCCCTCCTCTCTCCCCTCCCTACCCTCCACTCTCCCCGCTGCCCTCCTCTCTCCCCTCCCTACCCTCCACTCTCCCCGCTGCCCTCCTCTCTCCCCTCCCTACCCTCCACTCTCCCCGCTGCCCTCCTCTCTCCCCTCCCTACCCTCCACTCTCCCCACTGCCCTCCTCTCTCCCCTCCCTACCCTCCACTCTCCCCACTGCCCTCCTCTCTCCCCTCCCTACCCTCCACTCTCCCCGCTGCCCTCCTCTCTCCCCTCCCTACCCTCCACTCTCCCCGCTGCCCTCCTCTCTCCCCTCCCTACCCTCCACTCTCCCCGCTGCCCTCCTCTCTCCCCTCCCTACCCTCCACTCTCCCCGCTGCCCTCCTCTCTCCCCTCCCTATCCTCCACTCTCCCCGCTGCCCTCCTCTCTCCCCTCCCTACCCTCCACTCTCCCCGCTGCCCTCCTCTCTCCCCTCCCTACCCTCCACTCTCCCCACTGCCCTCCTCTCTCCCCTCCCTACCCTCCACTCTCCCCACTGCCCTCCTCTCTCCCCACCCTACCCTCCACTCTCCCCACTGCCCTCCTCTCTCCCCTCCCTACCCTCCACTCTCCCCGCTGCCCTCCTCTCTCCCCTCCCTACCCTCCACTCTCCCCGCTGCCCTCCTCTCTCCCCACCCTACCCTCCACTCTCCCCGCTGCCCTCCTCTCTCCCCTCCCTACCCTCCACTCCACTCTCCCCGCTGCCCTCCTCTCTCCCCTCCCAGACCAGTCATTTAGGGACTTTGCAGCTATTTAATGTTTAATGTCTACTTAAGCCAAAATAATGCTAATTTCTGTTGCCTGCTACCAATTTTCCCTTTTCACTCTCTCTCTCTCTCTAAAATTACAAATCTCATCTCCCAGAGGCCCAATTTGTCCTTCCTGTTGCAGCTGTGGACCATTATACACAGGAAGTCAGGAGGTGGCGCCTTATTTTTGGGAGTGCACTCATGAAGCCGGTGGCGAAGCCATCCTTTAAGGTTGGTCCGGGGGGAGGTGCTAGAGGGTATCCTCCTGCCATGGCCCCGTTGTGGGGTCCCCCCCCCTCCGCCCAAGGCAAAGGCCCAGCCCTGAGTCCCCTGCCACCACCAGGCCTGTGAAGACTAGCCAGAAAAAGACAAAGAGTGAAAATAATAAAGAAGAAAAAGGTTTAAAAGCAACGTTCCTCGTTCCCTCATCCTGCCGCTGCTCAACGTATTGGGGTGAGTGGAGCCTATCACATTTCCGGCCCAATCAAAGATGACCAGTTCCAATTGTACATCTTTGGCGTCTCATTTGAGAGTTACAAAGCCTTGAAGATAACTATCACGTTTTTTTATTAGTCAGAACACAAAGCACTGCATTATTTTGTCTCAGTTTGTCAGCAGGTTGGATGAAGTATTCAGATGTCACCTTACCCGATTTCATCTTCTTCCATCCCTACCACAGCATCAAATGACAGACAAACTACCTGGACACCACTGGAAACCAAAGGGGATACCTAGTCATTTGCACAACCAAAATGTGTCTTTCTGCATTTAACCCAACCACCTTGAATCAGAGAGGTGCGTGTGATTGCCTTAATCGATGTTATCAGCGCCAAGGGATAAGTTGTTATTGGCGGGTAACTGCCTTGCTCAAGGACATTTACATTTACATTTAAGTCATTTAGCAGACGCTCTTATCCAGAGCGACTTACAAGTACATACATTCATACTTTTTTTTCGGTTACTGGCCCAACACTCTTAACAACTAGGCTACCTTCCACCCATATGATTTCAGGAAATTAAAGTAGCCTAACTACCTTGACACCACTGGTATGATTTCAGGAAGTTGCAGTAGCCAAGCTACCTGGCCACCACTGGAATGATTTCAGGAAGGTGCACTAGCCAAGCTACCTGGCCACCACTGGAATGATTTCAGGAAGGTGCACTAGCCAAGCTACCTGGACACCACAGGTATGATTTCAGGAAGGTGCACTAGCCAAGCTACCTGGACCCCACTGGAATGATTTCAGGAAGTTAAAGTAGCCAAGCTACCTGGACACCACTGGAATGATTTCAGGAAGTTAAAGTAGCACTGGTGTTTAATGCACCACCTTAACAAGGAGAGACCAGCGGTGGTAGGTAGACCAATTGACCTCGCTCCCCCATTCCCCTGCTGCTAATGCCACGGATGAATGATCTCAATTACCAACCTTTTGATTAGAGCAGCAGGTCCAATCAAGACATGAGAGCATGCTAGACACCATGACAATCAATTACCGATGCTGCTTTAACTACGGAGGGGAGAGAGAGGGCAAGAGAGGTGCCGGGGAATAAAGGAAGGTGCATTGTGGGTTGGCTGTCTGATGAACAACTTCTCAGGTGAGGTCGATGAGGTGGTATTTATCGACAGGGGGTACGTCTTTCTGTTCTTGAAACATTCCTTTGCTTTTCAATAATTCAACAGGTTCTTCTTCTTCTTCTTCTTCTTCTTCTTCTTCTTCTTCTTCCTCCCTGACGGAGAGGTAGAGAATGTTTATCACCTCAAGTTTAAACAGTTCTTCACCTCCCCTCCCATGGAGAAGAAGAAGAAGAACCTGTTGAAATAGTTCTTCACTTCCCCTCCCATGGAGACTGCATAAAAGAAGGTTATGTACACCACTGGATCATTTTGTGTGTGTGTGTGTGTGTGTGTGTGTGTGTGTGTGTGTGTGTGTGTGTGTGTGTGTGTGTGTGTGTGTGTGTGTGTGTGTGTGTGTGTGTGTGTGTGTGTGTGTGTGTGTGTGTGTGTGTGTGTGTGTGTGTGTGAGAGAGAGAGAGTGTAGGACAGTGTAAAGACCTTACAGGAGGCAGGTGCTGATAGTACAACAATGTCTGTCTGGCTGTCTGTCTGGCTAGTTGCCTGTGTGGATATTTTAGTGGTTAGCTAGAGATGAATAGCTCTGTCGCTGCTGCTGACTACACACACTAGGTAGCTAGTTACACACACTAGGTAGCTAGTTACACACACTAGGTAGCTAGGTATACACACTAGGTAGCTAGTTACACACTAGGTAGCTAGTTATACACACTAGGTATCTAGTTACACACACTAGGTAGCTAGTTACACACACTAGGTAGCTAGTTATACACACTAGGTAGCTAGTTACACACACTAGGTAGCTAGTTATACACACTAGGTAGCTAGTTACACACTAGGTAGCTAGTTATACACACTAGGTAGCTAGTTACACACACTAGGTAGCTAGTTATACACAATAGGTATCTAGCTACACACACTAGGTAGCTAGTTAGACACACTAGGTAGCTAGTTACACACACTAGGTAGCTAGTTACACACACTAGGTAGCCAGTTACACACACTAGGTAGCTAGTTATACACACTAGGTAACTAGTTATACACACTAGGTAGCTAGTTATACACACTAGGTAGCTAGTTACACACACTAGGTAGCTAGTTACACACACTAGGTAGCTAGTTACACACACTAGGTAGCTAGTTATACACACTAGGTAGCTAGTTATACACACTAGGTAGCTAGTTATACACACTAGGTAGCTAGTTATACACACTAGGTAGCTAGTTATACACACTAGGTAGCTAGCTACACACTAGGCAGCTAGTTACACACACTAGGTAGCTAGTTATACACACTAGGTAGCTAGTTACACACACTAGGTAACTAGTTACACACACTAGGTAGCTAGTTATACACACTAGGTAGCTAGTTGCACACACTAGGTAGCTAGCTACACACTAGGCAGCTAGTTACACACACCAGGTAGCTAGCTACACACACTAGGTAGCTAGTTACACACTAGGTAGCTAGTTACACACACTAGGTAGCTAGTTATACACACCAGGTAGCTAGCTACACACACTAGGTAGCTAGTTACACACTAGGTAGCTAGTTACACATACTAGGTAGCTAGTTACACACACTAGGTTACTAGTTACACACTAGGTAGCTAGTTACACACTATGTAGCTAGCTACACACACTAGGTAGCCAGTTACACACACTAGGTAGCTACCTACACACACTATGTAGCTAGTTACACACACTATGTAGCTAGTTATACACACTAGGTAGCTAGTTACACACACTAGGTAGCTAGTTACACACTATGTAGCTAGCTACACACATTAGGTAGCCAGTTACACACACTAGGTAGCCAGTTACACACACTAGGTAGCTAGTTACACACTATGTAGCTAGCTAGTTACACTAGGTAGCTAGTTACACACACTAGGTAGCTAGTTACACACACTAGGTAGCTAGTTACACACTATGTAGCTAGCTACACACACTAGGTAGCCAGTTACACACACTAGGTATCTAGCTACACCCACTAGGTAGCTAGTTACACACACTAGGTAGCTAGTTACACAGTATGTAGCTAGCTACACACACTAGGTAGCCAGTTACACACTAGGTAGCCAGTTACACACACTAGGTATCTAGCTACACCCACTAGGTAGCTAGTTACACACTAGGTAGCTAGTTACACACACTAGGTAGCTAGTTACACACTATGTAGCTAGCTACACACACTAGGTAGCCAGTTACACACACTAGGTATCTAGCTACACCCACTAGGTAGCTAGTTACACACACTAGGTAGCTAGTTACACACTAGGTAGCTAGTTACACACTAGGTAGCTAGTTACACACACTAGGTAGCTAGTTACACACACTAGGTAGCTAGTTATACACACTAGGTAGCTAGTTATACACACTAGGTAGCTAGTTACACACACTAGGTAGCTAGTTACACACACTAGGTAGCTAGTTACACACACTAGGTAGCTAGTTATACACACTAGGTAGCTAGTTATACACACTAGGTAGCTAGTTATACACACTAGGTAGCTAGTTATACACACTAGGTAGCTAGTTATACACACTAGGTAGCTAGCTACACACTAGGCAGCTAGTTACACACACTAGGTAGCTAGTTATACACACTAGGTAGCTAGTTACACACACTAGGTAACTAGTTACACACACTAGGTAGCTAGTTATACACACTAGGTAGCTAGTTGCACACACTAGGTAGCTAGCTACACACTAGGCAGCTAGTTACACACACCAGGTAGCTAGCTACACACACTAGGTAGCTAGTTACACACTAGGTAGCTAGTTACACACACTAGGTAGCTAGTTATACACACCAGGTAGCTAGCTACACACACTAGGTAGCTAGTTACACACTAGGTAGCTAGTTACACATACTAGGTAGCTAGTTACACACACTAGGTTACTAGTTACACACTAGGTAGCTAGTTACACACTATGTAGCTAGCTACACACACTAGGTAGCCAGTTACACACACTAGGTAGCTACCTACACACACTATGTAGCTAGTTACACACACTAGGTAGCTAGTTATACACACTAGGTAGCTAGTTACACACACTAGGTAGCTAGTTACACACTATGTAGCTAGCTACACACATTAGGTAGCCAGTTACACACACTAGGTAGCCAGTTACACACACTAGGTAGCTAGTTACACACTATGTAGCTAGCTAGTTACACTAGGTAGCTAGTTACACACACTAGGTAGCTAGTTACACACACTAGGTAGCTAGTTACACACTATGTAGCTAGCTACACACACTAGGTAGCCAGTTACACACACTAGGTATCTAGCTACACCCACTAGGTAGCTAGTTACACACACTAGGTAGCTAGTTACACAGTATGTAGCTAGCTACACACACTAGGTAGCCAGTTACACACACTAGGTAGCCAGTTACACACACTAGGTATCTAGCTACACCCACTAGGTCGCTAGTTACACACACTAGGTAGCTAGTTACACACACTAGGTAGCTAGTTACACACTATGTAGCTAGCTACACACACTAGGTAGCCAGTTACACACACTAGGTATCTAGCTACACCCACTAGGTAGCTAGTTACACACACTAGGTAGCTAGTTACACACTAGGTAGCTAGTTATACACACTAGGTAGCTAGTTACACACACTAGGTAGCTAGTTACACACACTAGGTAGCTAGTTACACACTAGGTAGCTAGTTACACACACTAGGTAGCTAGTTACACACACTAGGTAGCTAGCTACGCACACTAGGTAGCTAGTTACGCACACTAGGTAGCTAGTTACGCACACTAGGTAGCTAGTTACACACACTAGGTAGCTAGTTACACACACTAGGTAGCTAGTTACACACAAGGTAGCCAGTTACACACACTAGGTAGCTAGCTACGCACACTAGGTAGCTAGTTACACACACTAGGTAGCTAGTTACACACACTAGGTAGCTAGTTATACACACACACTAGGTAGCTAGTTACACACTAGGTAGCTAGTTACACACACTAGGTAGCTAGTTACACAAACTAGGTAGCTAGTTACACACACACTAGGTAGCTAGTTACACACACACTAGGTAGCTAGTTACACACACTAGGTAGCTAGTTACACACACTAGGTAGCTAGTTACACACACTAGGTAGCTAGTTACACACACACTAGGTAGCTAGTTACACACTGGGTAGCTAGTTACACACACTAGGTAGCTAGTTACACACACTAGGTAGCTAGTTACACACACTAGGTAGCTAGTTACACACACACTAGGTAGCTAGTTACACACTAGGTAGCTAGTTACACACACTAGGTAGCCAGTTACACACACTAGGTAGCTAGTTACACACTAGGTAGCTAGTTACACACACTAGGTAGCCAGTTACACACACTAGGTAGCTAGTTACACACACACTAGGTAGCTAGTTACACACTAGGTAGCTAGTTACACACACTAGGTAGCCAGTTACACACACTAGGTAGCTAGTTACACACACTAGGTAGCTAGTTACACACACACTAGGTAGCTAGTTACACACACACTAGGTAGCTAGTTACACAATAGGTAGCTAGTTACACACACTGGGTAGCTAGCTACGCACACTAGGTAGCTAGTTACACACACTAGGTAGCAGGCTACACACACTCGACCGGTGACCGCATTTCAAGCCATGCATGTTTGGATACCAGGCCTGCACAATCTCTCTACAGGGCAGTCTATTAAACAGGCGTAAAATGTGTCCTTACTGATCACACTAACAGACTCAACTCCTAACAGGTCAGACCAACAGACTCAACTCCTAACAGGTCAGAGCAAGAGACTCAACTCCTAACAGGTCGGACCAACAGACTCAACTCCTTACAGGTCAGACCAACAGACTCAACTCCTAACAGGTCGGACCAACAGACTCAACTCCTAACAGGTCAGACCAACAGGCTCAACTCCTAACAGGTCAGACCAACAGGCTCAACTCCTAACAGGTCAGACCAACAGACTCAACTCCTAACAGGTCGGACCAACAGGCTCAACTCCTAACAGGTCAGACCAACAGACTCAACTCCTAACAGGTCAGACCAACAGGCTCAACTCCTAACAGGTCAGACTAACAGACTCAACTCCTAACAGGTCAGACCAACAGACTCAACTCCTAACAGGTCAGACCCACAGACTCAACTCCTAACAGGTCGGACCAACAGACTCAACTCCTTACAGGTCAGAACAACAGACTCAACTCCTAACAGGTCAGACCAAGAGACTCAACTCCTAACAGGTCAGACCAAGAGACTCAACTCCTAACAGGTCAGACCAACAGACTCAACTCCTAACAGGTCAGACTAACAGACTCAACTCCTAACAGGTCAGACCAACAGACTCAACTCCTAACAGGTCAGACCAACAGGCTCAACTCCTAACAGGTCAGACCCACAGACTCAACTCCTAACAGGTCGGACCAACAGACTCAACTCCTTACAGGTCAGAACAACAGACTCAACTCCTAACAGGTCAGACCAAGAGACTCAACTCCTAACAGGTCAGAACAACAGACTCAACTCCTAACAGGTCAGACCAAGAGACTCAACTCCTAACAGGTCAGACCAAGAGACTCAACTCCTAACAGGTCGGACCAACAGACTCAACTCCTAACAGGTCAGACCAACAGGCTCAACTCCTAACAGGTCAGACCAACAGACTCAACTCCTTACAGGTCAGATCAACAGACTCAACTCCTAACAGGTCAGACGTTCGTTCCAAGATGGCATAGCAGTTCAGACGTCTTTTTTGTCCTCGTATTGTCTTGTCCTGTATACATATATATTTACACCTTTCTTCGCATATCTTTATATATTTTATTATCCAAGAACTCAACTACAAAAGCTTTCCTGCAACCCGCCTCACCAATTACAAAAAAAAATCAAATCTGAAAATCCACAGTGGTAGCTAGCCAGAGGCTAACCAGAAGCCGGCCGAAACTAGCCAGAAGCTAGCCGGAAGCTACCCAGAAGCTAACTAGAAGCTAGCCAGTAGCTGATGTGAAGCTGCCCAGAAGTTAGCCGGTTTGCTGGCTAGCGTTGGTGTTTCAGCTGCCCACGTTGTGGTCTTCAGCTATTCCTTCAGCTTGATAATCTATCGACACTTTTGTGCAACGCGACTCGGACCGGAGCATACCGGGCCTATTTTTCTCAGTGTCCCCGGATTTCAGCCGCAGGCTCTGGACGTTTGCACCTTGATTTCGCAGCTAGCTAGCTGCAAACCGTGTGACTATTGGCTTACGTCGATCCCGGAGCAAACTTAAATTATTCCGAAGCTAGCCAGCTGAGGAGTTCCATCAGCCATTCCTGGGCTACAGTCACCTATCCGGACCCGTTTTTTTTTTTGTTTTGTTGTTGCTGCAGATGCGGAGCCCCATCGGGCCTTCACGACTGACTGCCGACATTATCTGCCCGAGGGAGTTATCCAACTGGCACCTCCGTCGCAACGTTACCTGAACGCTCATCTGGGGCCCGCTAATCGTTAGCTGTCTTATCGGCTGCTATCTGAATAAGTATATCGGACAATTTTTCTTGGGTCACTATATCTATTTTGCCAATTGGATTGATCCCCTCTACTACACGGAACCCCACTAATCTACCGACGGAAACGCACGAGGTGTCTAAAAAAAAATAATAATAATAGACTTCCATCCTATGCTATCTTACTACCGATAGCCATCTACCCGGCCAGCTGTCTGGATCGCCGTGACCCCAACCAACCTCTACTCACTGGACCCTTATGATCACTCGATTAAGCATGCCTCTCCTTAATGTAAATATGCCTTGTCCATTGCTGTTCTGTTTAGTGTTTATTGGCTTATTTCACTGTAGAGCCTCTAGCCCTGCTCACTATACCATATCCAACCTTTCAGTTCCACCACCCACATATGCGATGACATCACCTGGTTTCAATGATGTTTCTAGAGACAATATCTCTCTCATCATCACTCAATACCTAGGTTTACCTCCACTGTATTCACATCCTGCCATACCTTTGTCTGTACATTATTCCTTGAAGCTATTTTATCGCCCCCAGAAACTTCCTTTTACTCTCTGTTCTAGACGTTCTAGACGACCAATTCTCATAGCTTTTAGCCGTACCCTTATCCTACTCCTCCTCTGTTCCTCTGGTGATGTAGAGGTGAACCCAGGCCCTGCAGTACCTAGCTCCACTCCTATTCCCCAGGCGCTCTCTTTTGATGACTTCTGTAACCGTAATAGCCTTGGTTTCATGCATGTTAACATTAGAAGCCTCCTCCCTAAGTTTGTTTTGTTCACTGCTTTAGCACACTCTGCCAACCCGGATGTTTTAGCCATGTCTGAATCCTGGCTTAGGAAGACCACCAAAAATTCTGACATTTTCATCCCTAATTACAACATTTTCAGACAAGATAGAACGGCCAAAGGGGGCGGTGTTGCAATCTACTGCAAAGATTGCCTGCAGAGTTCTGTTTTACTATCCAGGTCTGTTCCCAAACAATTTGAACTTCTACTTTTAAAAATCCACCTCTCTAAAAACAAGTCTCTCACCGTTGCCGCCTGCTATAGACCACCCTCTGCCCCCAGCTGTGCTCTGGACACCATATGTGAACTGATTGCCCCCCATCTATCTTCAGAGCTCGTGCTGCTAGGCGACCTAAATTGGAACATGCTTAACACCCCAGCCATCCTACAATCTAAGCTTGATGCCCTCAATCTCACACAAATTATCAATGAACCTACCAGGTACCACCCCAATTCCGTAAACACGGGTACCCTCATAGATATCATCCTAACCAACTTGCCCTCCAAATACACCTCTGCTGTTTTCAACCAAGATCTCAGCGATCACTGCCTCATTGCCTGCATCCGTAATGGGTCAGCGGTCAAACGACCTCCACTCATCACTGTCAAACGCTCCCTGAAACACTTCAGCGAGCAGGCCTTTCTAATCGACCTGGCCGAGGTATCCTGGAAGGATATTGATCTTATCCCGTCAGTAGAGGATGCCTGGATATTTTTTAAAAATGCCTTCCTCACCATCTTGAATAAGCATGCCCCATTCAAGAAATTTAGAACCAGGAACAGATATAGCCCTTGGTTCTCTCCTGACCTGACTGCCCTTAACCAACAGAAAAACATCCTATGGCGTTCTGCATTAGCATCGAACAGCCCCCGTGATATGCAACTTTTCAGGGAAGCTAGGAACCAATATACACAGGCAGTTAGAAAAGCCAAGGCTAGCTTTTTCAAGCAGAAATTTGCTTCCTGCAACACAAACTCAAAAAAGTTCTGGGACACTGTAAAGTCCATGGAGAATAAGAACACCTCCTCCCAGCTTCCAACTGCACTGAAGATAGGAAACACTGTCACCACCGACAAATCCACTATAATTGAGAATTTCAATAAGCATTTTTCTACAGCTGGTCATGCTTTCCACCTGGCTACCCCTACCCCGGTCAACAGCACTGCACCCCCCACAGCAACTCGCCCAAGCCTTCCCCATTTCTCTTTCTCCCAAATACAGTCAGCTGATGTTCTGAAAGAGCTGCAAAATCTGGACCCTTACAAATCAGCCGGGCTAGATAATCTGGACCCTTTCTTTCTAAAACTATCTGCTGAAATTGTTGCCACCCCTATTACTAGCCTTTTCAACCTCTCTTTCGTGTCGTCTGAGATTCCCAAAGATTGGAAAGCAGCTGCGGTTATCCCCCTCTTCAAAGGGGGGGACACTCTTAACCCAAACAGCTACAGACCCATATCTATCCTACCCTGCCTTTCTAAGGTCTTCGAAAGCCAAGTTAACAAACAGATTACCGACCATTTCGAATCCCACCATACCTTCTCCGCTATGCAATCTGGTTTCAGAGCTGGTCATGGGTGCACCTCAGCCACGCTCAAGGTCATAAACGATATCTTAACCGCCATCGATAGGAAACAATACTGTGCAGCCGTATTCATTGACCTGGCCAAGGCTTTTGACTCTGTCAATCACCACATCCTCATCGGCAGACTCGACAGCCTTGGTTTCTCTAATGATTGCCTCGCCTGGTTCACCAACTACTTCTCTGATCGAGTTCAGTGTGTCAAATCGGAGGGTCTGTTGTCCGGGCCTCTGGCAGTCTCTATGGGGGTGCCACAGGGTTCAATTCTTGGACCGACTCTCTTCTCTGTATACATCAATGATGTCGCTCTTGCTGCTGGTGAGTCTCTGATCCACCTCTACGCAGACGACACTATTCTGTATACTTCTGGCCCTTCTTTTGACACTGTGTTAACAACCCTCCAGGCGAGCTTCAATGCCATACAACTCTCCTTCCGTGGCCTCCAATTGCTCTTAAATACAAGTAAAACTAAATGCATGCTCTTCAACCGATCGCTGCCTGCACCTGCCCGCCTGTCCAACATCACTACTCTAGACGGCTTTGACTTAGAATATGTGGACAACTACAAATACCTAGGTGTCTGGTTAGACTGTAAACTCTCCTTCCAGACTCACATCAAACATCTCCAATCCAAAGTTAAATCTAGAATTGGCTTCCTATTCCGCAACAAAGCATCCTTCACTCATGCTGCCAAACATACCCTTGTAAAACTGACCATCCTACCAATCCTCGACTTCGGTGATGTCATTTACAAAATAGCCTCCAATACCCTACTCAATAAATTGGATGCAGTCTATCACAGTGCCATCCGTTTTGTCACCAAAGCCCCTTACACTACCCACCACTGCGACCTGTACACTCTCGTTGGCTGGCCCTCGCTTCATACTCATCGCCAAACCCACTGGCTCCAGGTCATCTACAAGACCCTGCTAGGTAAAGTCCCCCCTTATCTCAGCTCGCTGGTCACCATAGCAGCACCTACCTATAGCACGCGCTCCAGCAGGTATATCTCTCTGGTCACCCCCAAAACCAATTCTTCCTTTGGCCGCCTCTCATTCCAGTTCTCTGCTGCCAATGACTGGAACGAACTACAAAAATCTCTGAAATTGGAAACACTTATCTCCCTCACTAGCTTTAAGCACCAGCTGTCAGAGCAGCTCATAGATTACTGCACCTGTACATAGCCAATCTATAATTTAGCCCAAACAACTACCTCTTTACCTACTGTATTCATTTATTTATTTTTGCTCCTTTGCACCCCATTATTTCTATCTCTACTTTGCACTTTCTTCCACTGCAAACCAACCATTCCAGTGTTTTTTTTTTACTTGCTATATTGTATTTACTTCGCCACCATGGCCTTTTTATATTTTTATTTATTTTTATATATATTTTGTTTGCCTTCACCTCCCTTATCTCACCTCACTTGCTCACATTGTATATAGACTTATTTTTTCACTGTATTATTGACTGTATGTTTGTTCTACTCCATGTGTAACTATGTGTTGTTGTATGTATCGAACTGCTTTGCTTTATCTTGGCCAGGTCGCAATTGTAAATGAGAACGTGTTCTCAATTTGCCTACCTGGTTAAATAAAGGTGAAATAAAAATAAAATAAAAAAAGACCAACAGACTCAACTCCTTACAGGTCAGACCCACAGACTCAACTCCTTACAGGTCAGACTAACAGACTCAACTCCTAACAGGTCAGACCAACAGGCTCAATTCCTTACAGGTCAGACCAACAGACTCAACTCCTAACAGGTCGGACCAACAGACTCAACTCCTAACAGGTCAGACCAACAGGCTCAACTCCTAACAGGTCAGACTAACAGACTCAACTCCTAACAGGTCGGACCAACAGACTCAACTCCTAACAGGTCGGACCAACAGACTCAACTCCTAACAGGTCAGACCAACAGGCTCAACTCCTAACAGGTCAGACTAACAGACTCAACTCCTAACAGGTCAGACCAACAGACTCAACTCCTAACAGGTCAGACCAACAGGCTCAATTCCTAACAGGTCGGACCAACAGACTCAACTCCTAACAGGTCAGACCAACAGACTCAACTCCTAACAGGTCAGACTAACAGACTCAACCAGAGCCACTCTGGGCGTAACCACCGGCTAGGGTGGGGCTGGGGGTGGTGGCGAACGTCGGGTAGTGGGTTCAGAGCAACAATGGCAAAACTTTATAGAACTTTATACACATATATATATATATATATATATTCCACCCCCCAAAAGTGCGCTTGGCGAGTGGCAAGTCAAAGGCCCATGTGCTCAGCATAGGTAGACTTCTATCTGGTGTGTGTGTGTGTGTGTGTGTGTGTGCATGCTAGTGCTTTCACATGGCTGTAAGTGTGTTTGTGTGTGTGCATGCTAGTGCTTTCACATGGCTGTAAGTGTGTTTGTGTGTGTGCATGCTAGTGCTTTCACATGGCTGTAAGTGTGTTTGTGTGTGTGCATGCTAGTGCTTTCACATGGCTGTAAGTGTGTTTGTGTGTGTGCATGCTAGTGCTTTCACATGGCTGTAAGTGTGTTTGTGAATATGTGCTTGCAACAGAAAGCATTCGTATGGATACTGTGAAACAAGTTCTGCTTCTAGTCATGTGTGAGCCTGTTTACTCAGGCGTGTATACAGCCATAGCATATGTGTGACGTACAGTATGTGTGTTTATTGTGTACCAGCAACATGCGGCCGTATGCAGAGGAGCATGTGATTGTCCTGTTCTCCCGAGAGAGGTGGAGGGAGATCATGATGATCACTCTCTGAGTCACTAAACATAGTACCTGCTCAGGGTCACCTTCACTAACCATTGTACCTTCCCTTATATTAGCAGGCAGCTCTCACTCTCTCTCTCTCTCTCTCTCTCTCTCTCTCTCTCTCTCTCTCTCTCTCTCTCTCTCTCTCTCTCTCTCTCTCTCTCTCTCTCTCTCTCTCTCTCTCTCTCTCTCTCTCTCTCTCTCTCTCTCTCTCTCTCTCTCTCTCTCTCTCTCTCTCTCTCTCTCTCTCTCTCTCTCTCTCTCTCTCTCTCTCTCTCTCATTACTCTATAATGGGTACACATATATCCATCAGTTGGAATACATAAGACGTATTTCCCATTGATGAGGGATGCTTCAGGATGCCATTCCTTTGTTCCCTTCATGATGGTAGACAATTGGTTTTAGTGCAAATGTATACGTTGATTGATTTCATGATTGATTCTGTTTCTCGTGTTGAGCATCTGACACATGTCGTAATTACATTGAACTTTTACTGTTTTTTCGATATCTATTTCCTGTATCTTTGAAGGGTAATACATCATTTGTGGAACTCTCCTTCTATTCACTCACCATCTGTATTTCCCTCGAGCTATAAAAAGCATTTTCTGCAAGCCAATTTGGGGAGCTGGCAAATTGACTTTAGATGGTGTGCATTTGCTTCCCTTTGCTCCCATCCATGGATGTTATTGGGATGTTATTGGCCCCCATCTGATCAAGCCCAGTTTCAGCCAGGCTGCTCCACTGCAGTGAACACCTGTTCCAAATGGAGGAACAAGACAAGACAAAGTGATTTGCCTGTTCTCATTTCACCCCCAAGGCTACATCCTTTGAGAGCAGAGGTGCTTTATGGGGCTGTATGTTCAAGGCAATCACTTCTGTGTTCAAAGACTGGGCTTCCAGAGGGTCGGAGGTTCTACCTGGCTCCACCAGCCAGAGGGTCGGAGGTTCTACCTGGCTTCACCTGCCAGAGGGTCGGAGGTTCTACCTGGCTCCACCTGCCAGAGGGTCGGAGGTTCTACCTGGCATCACCTGCCAGAGGGTCAGAGGATCTACCTGGCTCCATCTGCCAGAGGGTCAGAGGTTCTACCTGGCTCCACCTGCCAGAGGGTCAGAGGTTCTACCTGGCTCCACCTGCCAGAGGGTCGGAGGTTCTACCTGGCTCCACCTGCCAGAGGGTCGGAGGTTCTACCAGGCTCCAGCTGCCAGAGGGTCGGAGGTTCTACCTGGCATCACCTGCCAGAGGGTCAGAAGATCTACCTGGCTCCAACTGCCAGAGGGTCAGAGGTTCTACCTGGCTCCACCTGCCAGAGGGTCAGAGGATCTACCTGGCTCCAACTGCCAGAGGGTCAGAGGTTCTACCTGGCTCCATCTGCCAGAGGGTCAGAGGTTCTACTTGGCTCCAACTGCCAGAGGGTCAGAGGTTCTACCTGGCTCCAACTGCCAGAGGGTCCGAGGTTCTATCTGGCTCCACCTGCCAGAGGGTCAGAGGATCTACCTGGCTCCAACTGCCAGAGGGTCAGAGGATCTACCTGGCTCCACCTGCCAGAGGGTCAGAGGATCTACCTGGCTCCAACTGCCAGAGGGTCAGAGGTTCTACCTGGCTCCACCTGTCAGAGGGTCAGAGGTTCTACCTGGCTCCAACTGCCAGAGGGTCAAAGGTTCTACCTGGATCCACCTGCCAGAGGGTCAGAGGTTCTACCTGGCTCCACCTGCCAGAGGGTCAGAGGTTCTACCTGGCTCCACCTGCCAGAGGGTCAGAGGTTATACCTGGCTCCATCTGCCAGAGGATCTACCTGTCTCCATCTGCCAGAGGTTATACCTGGCTCCATCTGCCAGAGGATCTACCTGGCTCCATCTGCCAGAGGTTATACCTGGCTCCATCTGCCAGAGGGTTGGGGGTTCTACCTGGCTCCAGCTGCTTATCCAGTTAATCATCACAGAGGAACTGAAGAAAAAGGTAATGGACTGTCATCATACTAATCCTGTTGGAATCAATCAGACATTGCCCACCTAACTATAGCGGACTAGCAGTGTGAACAACTCAGTAAAATAGAGAGATTTGATCGTCCAGGTTAATTTTCTTCACTGGTTTGTCTAATTTGTGTTTGGCCAAGGAATGTTAAGTTAGTATTGTATTGAACACATATATGTGTATGCTAAACACAAAAAATAAAGTATATTAAATACAGATATAAAGTAGTCCTCTGTGGGTAGTAGTACATGGGGTGGCAGGTAGCCTAGTGGTTAGAGCATTGGTCCAGTAACCGAAAGGTTGCTAGATCGAATCCCAGAGCTGACAAGGTAATTATATATCGCTCTGACCCTGAACAAGGAAGTTAACCCACTGTTTCTAGGCCGTCATTGTAAATAAAAATTTGTTCTTAACTGACTTGCCTAGTTAAATGAAGGTAAAAAAATTATAAAAAATGATATCTACTACAGAGTGTTCAGTGTATTTTTACATATGATTACCTCCACAACATTGTCACATCCTAACATTAAAGCATTTTGCTTCATCTGCTAAATATGTTGTGTGACCAATACAATTTGATTTGATTTGATATGAGGTTGGGGAGGATGGGCTCGTGGTAACGGCTGGAGCGCAATCAGTGGAATGTTATCAAATACATGAAACACACAGTTTCCAGGTGTTTGATGCCATTCCATTCGCTCCGTTCCAGCCACTATTACGAGCCGTCCTCCTCTCAGCAGCCTCCAACGGTTACATCCGTTCTAGCAGATACCGTCAAATGAGCAGTACTATCAGAGTAATCAAGGGTCGTTACCCATCCATCTCCCTCGGAGTCCTGAGACCGACAGGCTGCCCATGTCATAATGAAGACCTGCTTAACCAATCAGTCAATTAGATTCCCTCTGATGAGGTCTCCAGGGCCCTTTAGACATTACCAACTGTGTAATCTCATTAACCCAGCAGCACCTGGGACATCGCAGGACAGATATTATGACATTTTTGATGAGTCTCAACAGACGAGTCTTCAATGACGAGTCTGGTCCACGATCTGTCATGTACAGTATCATTGCTATGGACTCATGTACAGTATCATTGCTATGGACTCATATACAGGATCACTGCTATGGATTGACATCTGACATCAAATTACAGCATTCACTTCTGATTGTAACAATGCTTTGTCTCGTGAGGCTGATCTAGGAGCAGGTCACCTCTATCCTTGTGATGTTACTCTTTATAATCTAAAAAGGCTAAACTGATCCTAGATCAGCACTCCTACTCTGAGATGCTTTGGGAATATGTTCCCTGGGCTCATCCCGTCAAAGCCTGATAACGCCTACATGCCAATTCATCAGATGCCAGCAGTGATAACGGTGCTAGCAGATCACTGGTCTGGATGTCCTCTAAATAGCACAAGATGATGGGACACAGGCTCTCTCGATCTCGTTATCTCGCTCTCTCTCTCTCTCTCTCTCCCTCGTACTCTCCATCTCTCTCGCTTTCTTTCTCTCGTTCTCTCTCTCGTACTCTCCATCTCCATCTCTCTCGCTCTCTCGTTCTCTCCCTCTTTCTCGCTCTAGTTATCTTGCTCTGTCTCGTTCTCTCCCTCTCTCTCGTTCTCGTTCTCTCTCTCGCTCCATCTCTCTCGCTCTCATTTTCACTCTCACTCTATCTCTCTCACTCTCTCTCTCTCTCTCTCACCCATCCTTTTGTTTGCCAGCCTGCGAACCTCATCCAGACTGTGAATCTCATTCTAACCTGTGTTATCAATGGTCAGAGAATGTATCATGTTTATAATTAAACCATGAATGGGTATCCTCCATGGCCCCGTATACCCCGGAGTCCAGAGGTCATTATCCCGCGGAAGCCCGTGTCTGGCCACTGAGCAGAGGGAGGCCAGCCTCCGACAGGACGCTGTCATTAAAATGGGCCTTCATTCATTATGGATGTGATGTGTGGCCGACTTCATAGGGATCTAATTCTAGTCTGTCTTTGAAGAGGGAGAGAAGAGAGAGAGAGAAGGTAGACAAGACAGAGAGGAGGTGGGAGGTCTAATGAACAAGAGCCATCCACCCTCTGTACTCTTCTCTCTCTCTCTCTCGATTTTATTTGTATTTTATTGAATTTTTTTATTTCACTTTTATTTAACCAGGTAGGCTAGTTGAGAACAAGTTCTCATTTACAATTGTGACCTGGCCAAGATAAATTATAGCAGTGTGAACAGACAACAACACAGAGTTACACATGGAGTAAACAATAAACAAGTCAATAACACAGTAGGGAAAAAAAGAGTCTATACACATTGTGTGCAAAAGGCATGAGGAGGTAGGCAATAAATAGGCCATAGGAGCGAATAATTACAATTTAGCAGATTAACACTGGAGTGATAAATCATCAGATGATCGTGTGCAAAAGAGCAGAAAAGTAAATAAATAAAAACAGTATGGGGATGAGGTAGGTAAATTGGGTGGGCAATTTACAGATGGACTATGTACAGCTGCAGCGATCGGTTAGCTGCTCAGATAGCAGATGTTTAAAGTTGGTGAGGGAAATAAAAGTCTCCAACTTCAGCGATTTTTTTGCAATTCGTTCCAGTCACAGGCAGCAGAGAACTGGAAGGAAAGGCGGCCAAATGAGGTGTTGGCCTCATAACAAGGTAAACTAAAATGATTATCGTTATTCTAAAATGTTACTGATATGATAGAAAAGAGAGTTGTACGGGGTTAATTAAGGGAGCTTTTCTTCGCTCTAGAGCTGTTTAGTGGAGGGACGCAATACGAGAGAGAGACGTACATAAGGTGAATGATGAGATCACTGGAATTCTTGAGGCATTGGGGAGAAATGCTTTAAACTTTGTTTATTTGGTGCATGTGTGTGTGTGTTGTGTGTGTGTGTGTGTGTGTGTGTGTGTGTGTGTGTGTGTGTGTGTGTGTGTGTGTGTGTGTGTGTGTGTGTGTGTGTGTGTGTGTGTGTGTGTGTGTGTGTGTGTGTGTGTGTGTGTGTGTGTGTGTGTGTGTGTTGTGTGTGTGTGTGTGTGTGTGTGTGTGTGTGTGTGTGTGTGTGTGTGTGTGTGTGTGTGTGTGTGTGTGTGTGTGTGTGTGTGTGTGTGTGTGTGTGTGTGTGTGTGTGTGTGTGTGTGTGTGTGTGTGTGTGTGTGTGTAGTATTTGTTTGTTTTGTGTTCCTGTTGATACTGTATTCAATCTCAATCCAACATAGTGTTTTATCCTCCTAAATTACTTTAGTTCTAACTGTGCTACGTTGCTCTTAAACAAACAGATTTTTTCCACCATTAGGGATACTAAGGAAAAACACAAACTTGTTTTGTGGTAATAAATTGTTAGCATAACGTTCACTGTTTAATCAGCACAGTGAAGATGAGAGCCTTCAAAGACCGAAAGGGAAATATGATTTGTAGACACGCGGAGATGGACAGAGACAGTAACGCAAGTACACACACACACACACACACACACACACACACACACACACACACACACACACACACACACACACACACAAGCACACACAAGCACACACAAGCACACATATACAGTACATACAAAAACACACACACACACACACACACACACACACACACACACACACACACACACACACAGTAGACTTTTGTAACACAGACGACCATAATCATCTTGATTTCCCACAGCGGGAACAGACGGAGTAATCTATCAGCTAGGTAAATGATTATCCCTTTGTATATTTTAGCCAACAGAGAGTCTCTCTCTCTCAATTTAATTCTACTCAATTCAAGGGGCTTTATTGGCAGGGGAAACATACGTTAACATTGCCAATGCAAGTGAAGTAGATAATAAACAAAAATGAAATAAACAATAAAAATAAACAGTTAATATTACACTCACATAAGTTACAAAAGAATAAAGACATTTAAAATGTCATATTATGTATATATACAGTGTTGTAACGATGTGCAAATAGTTAAAGTACAAAAGGGAAAATAAATAAACATAAATATAGGTTGTAATTACAATGGTGTTTGTTCTTCACTGGTTGCCCATTTCTTGTGGCAAGACACACATCCTGCTGCTGTGATGACACACTGTGGTATTTCACCCAGAAGATATGGGAGTTCATCAAAATTGGGTTTGTTTTCAAATTCATTGTGTATCTGTGTAATCTGAGGGAAATATGTGTCTCTAATATGGGCATACATTGGGCAGGAGGTTAGGAAGTGCAGCTCAGTTTCCATTTAATTTTGTGGGCAGTGTGCACATCGGCTGTCTTCTCTTGAGGCAAGGCTATGCTCACTGAGTATGTACATAGTCAAAGCTTTCCTTAAGTTTGAGTCAGTCACAGTGGTCAGGTATTCTACCACTGTGTATTCTCTCTGCTCTCTCTGCTCTCTCTGCTCTCTCTCTCTCTCCTCTCTCTCTCTCTCCGCTCTCTCTCTCTCTGCATCTCGCTCTCTCTCTCTCTGCTCTCTCTCTCTCTCTCTGCTCTCTCTCTCTCTGCTCTCTCTCTCTCTGCATCTCTCTCTCTCTGCATCTCTCTCTCTCCGCTCTCTCTCTCCGCTCTCTCTCTCTCCGCTCTCTTTCTCTCTCTCCGCTCTCTTTCTCTCTCCCCGCTCTCTCTCTCTCCGCTCTCTTTCTCTCTCTCCGCTCTCTCTCTCTCTCTCTCTCCCTGTCCCTGTTTTTCTGCTGAGGCGAGCACAATCTCCAGGTTTGGACAAGTCCGGTGAGAGAAACAGAGAAAAATAGAAATTCCCATTTTTTAGAGCTGAACTGACAGAAGAGCAGCTTAATGAACCAACTCAGCGGTTTTGGCCCCTGACTGGCAATTATTATTATATTCCTCTCATCTGCTTTCTCAAACTGTTCTCTCCCCTTCCTCTTGTTAGATTGGAAGACCTTTAATCCCTTCAAACAATTAGCCTGACTAAACATGACTTGTGGTTTACTGTATGGGATTACATTTAGTCTTCAGACAATTACCCTGACTAAACATGACTTGCGGTTTACTGCATGGGATTACATTTAGTCTTCAGACAATTACCCTGACTAAACATGACTTGCGGTTTACTGCATGGGATTACATTTAGTCTGCAGACAATTACCCTGACTAAACATGACTTGCGGTTTACTGCATGGGATTACATTTAGTCTGCAGACAATTACCCTGACTAAACATGACTTGCGGTTTACTGCATGGGATTACATTTAGTCTGCAGACAATTACCCTGACTAAACATGACTTGCGGTTTACTGCATGGGATTACATTTAGTCTGCAGACAATTACCCTGACTAAACATGACTTGCGGTTTACTGCATGGGATTACATTTAGTCTGCAGACAATTACCCTGACTAAACATGACTTGCGGTTTACTGCATGGGATTACATTTAGTCTGCAGACAATTAGCCTGACTAAACATGACTTGCGGTTTACTGCATGGGATTACATTTAGTCTGCAGACAATTACCCTGACTAAACATGACTTGCGGTTTACTGCATGGGATTACATTTAGTCTGCAAACAATTACCCTGACTAAACATGACTTGCGGTTTACTGCATGGGATTACATTTAGTCTGCAGACAATTACCCTGACTAAACATGACTTGCGGATTACTGCATGGGATTACATTTAGTCTGCAGACAATTACCCTGACTAAACATGACTTGCGGTTTACTGCATGGGATTACATTTAGTCTGCAGACAATTAGCCTGACTAAACATGACTTGCGGTTTACTGCATGGGATTACATTTAGTCTGCAGACAATTAGCCTGACTAAACATGACTTGCGGTTTACTGCATGGGATTACATTTAGTCTGCAGACAATTACCCTGACTAAACATGACTTGCGGTTTACTGCATGGGATTACATTTAGTCTGCAGACAATTACCCTGACTAAACATGACTTGCGGTTTACTGCATGGGATTACATTTAGTCTGCAGACAATTACCCTGACTAAACATGACTTGCGGTTTACTGCATGGGATTACATTTAGTCTGCAGACAATTAGCCTGACTAAACATGACTTGCGGTTTACTGCATGGGATTACATTTAGTCTGCAGACAATTAGCCTGACTAAACATGACTTGCGGTTTACTGCATGGGATTACATTTAGTCTGCAGACAATTACCCTGACTAAACATGACTTGCGGTTTACTGCATGGGATTACATTTAGTCTGCAGACAATTACCCTGACTAAACATGACTTGCGGTTTACTGCATGGGATTACATTTAGTCTGCAGACAATTACCCTGACTAAACATGACTTGCGGTTTACTGCATGGGATTACATTTAGTCTGCAGACAATTACCCTGACTAAACATGACTTGCGGTTTACTGCATGGGATTACATTTAGTCTGCAGACAATTAGCCTGACTAAACATGACTTGCGGTTTACTGCATGGGATTACATTTAGTCTGCAGACAATTACCCTGACTAAACATGACTTGCGGTTTACTGCATGGGATTACATTTAGTCTGCAGACAATTAGCCTGACTAAACATGACTTGCGGTTTACTGCATGGGATTACATTTAGTCTGCAGACAATTACCCTGACTAAACATGACTTGCGGTTTACTGCATGGGATTACATTTAGTCTTCGTAACCGCAGCGTCGTGTTGTTATGGGGCTACTGTTTCCTAATGAGACAGCTGTGACTGCTGTAGTGATGTCAGCTATGTTTGTGAAATAGCCAGTTTACCAGAACTGACATTTTCTTCTCTTTATCATTTGGAATCGTCCCACTCAAAATCATTCTGAAAGGGGTTTTACGTGGTCTACTGTATACTAGAGTGACCTCATTCATGGAACCGAAGGGGCTTCCCCCCTATGTTATGACACTGTCTGAAGTTGGGGAGATTTGGTCTCCTCTTGCTGCTTCAGTTGTGACATTGGGATGAAATCCTCACAGATGATCAGATAATCACATTCCTGATGATGTTGTAGTGACTGTTTGTCGTGTGTGGTCTCCAGTCACACTGCTCTGTGTGTAAAGGGATCTTCCTCCTGTTTCACCGTGACGCATCAGTCCTGTACTGCTGTCTGCTGGTCGTCAGTCATCCTTAGACGGGATATCCGGGAAGAGAAGAGTTTGACTCTTTACAAAGGTCATTGACTGGCTTTGTTTAGCTTTCTCAGAAACACAAGTCTAATAACTTTGTTGATGGCAATATCTCTGACTGTAGAATATCATAGTAATGTTAGTTTTTCTCCAGGACTTGGTTTAGTAGTTTCCAGCTGGTTCCATGCTATCAGTGACTTGGTTTGGTCGTTTCCAGCTGGTTCCATGCTATCAGTGACTTGGTTTAGTAGTTTCCAGCTGGTTCCATGGCTATCAGTGACTTGGTTTAGTAGTTTCCAGCTGGTTCCATGCTATCAGTGACTTGGTTTGGTCGTTTCCAGCTGGTTCCATGGCTATCAGTGACTTGGTTTGGTCGTTTCCAGCTGGTTCCATGGCTATCAGTGACTTGGTTTAGTAGTTTCCAGCTGGTTCCATGGCTATCAGTGACTTGGTTTAGTAGTTTCCAGCTGGTTCCATGGCTATCAGTGACTTGGTTTAGTAGTTTCCAGCTGGTTCCATGGCTATCAGTGACTTGGTTTGGTCGTTTCCAGCTGGTTCCATGGCTATCAGTGACTTGGTTTAGTAGTTTCCAGCTGGTTCCATGGCTATCAGTGACTTGGTTTAGTAGTTTCCAGCTGGTTCCATGGCTATCAGTGACTTGGTTTGGTCGTTTCCAGCTGGTTCTATTGCTATCAGTGACTTGGTTTGGTCGTTTCCAGCTGTTCCATGGCTATCAGTGACTTGGTTTGGTCGTTTCCAGCTGTTCCATGGCTATCAGTGACTTGGTTTGGTCGTTTCCAGCTGGTTCCATGCCTATCAGTGACTTGGTTCGGTCGTTTCCAGCTGGTTCCATGCCTATCAGTGACTTGGTTTGGTCGTTTCCAGCTGGTTCCATGGCTATCAGTGACTTGGTTTGGTCGTTTCCAGCTGGCTCCTACCTGCATCACTAACCTACTTCTCTGTCAATAACACTGACATTGTCTGTTTTGTTGGTGTACATTCTGAACGTACTCCTACCCAGCAACAGAAGATCTAAAAGACAACTGGTCACAAAGACACGCAGACATCTTCTACCCCCATCAGCCATAAGACTCCTGAACATCTAATCAAATAGCTACACAGACTATTTGCATTGGCCCCCCCCTCCCCTATTTTTCGCTGCTGCTACTCTCTGTTATTATGTATTTATAAGTCACTTTAATAACTCTACCCACATGTCCATATTACCTCAATTACCTCGACTAGTCGAGCGTCATAACATCCCCTTGTCATGAGAAATAGAATAGGGTGTAGTATTCTATCCCTTCACATCCCGATGAGTCTATCTCTCTCTCTTTACTTCCTTCCTTTTTCTCAGTCCTCTGTTTCTCATCAATCAGTCTATTTCCATCACTTACTCTCTGATGAGTCTTGTGTAATGATGAGAATGAGTCAGAATCAAGACATCATGACATCAGTAAACATTGTGACAGACATGGCAGTCCCTTAAAAACACAAGAGTGGTCATCTCTTCAGTCCCTTAAAAACACAAGAGTGGTCATCTCTTGCAAATGACATGCTGACTGCAGGAACGTCCACCAGAACCGTTGCCAGAGAATTGAATGATCATTTCTCTTCATAAGCTGCCACCAACATCGTTTTACAGAATTTGTCAGTACATCCAACCAGCATCACAACTGCAGACCACGTGTAACCATGCCAGCCCAGGACCTCCACATCCGGCTTCTTCACCTGCGGGATCATCTGAGACCAACCACCCGGACAGCTGATGAAACTGAAAAGTATTTATGTCTGTAATAAAGCCCTTTTGTGGGGGAAACTCATTCTGATTGGCTGGAACTGGCTCACCCATGGTTGCGCCCCTGCCCAATCATGTGAAATCCATAGATTAGGGCCTAATTATTTTATTTCAATTGACTGATTTCCATATATGAACTGTAACTGAGTAAAACCTTTTAAATAGTTGTATGTTCCATTATTTTGGTTCAGTGTATATAATGACATGTTTTGTTCAAGCTGGGCTGAAGCACCTTCCGCTATGCTTTCATTCTATAACAAACATATAATTTCAATTCAAATATTCAATTTTCGGGAATTAGGAAAAGGGCTTTATGAGTGAAATACCATTATTACTTAAGTAATTAGTCCATCTCCTTAGTAGAGTGACATTCAAACGTAATATTTGACACTTGTTTTCTGTGTAACAATGTTTTGACTCTACCCAAATGTGACACGTTTCAAGAAAACTAGGCATATTTTAGCACGTCACAACTTCACAGGAGAGACATTTGAACGTAGACGTAAAATAATCAAAATCAGTGTTTTGGCAGAAATGCCTTTTGAAATATGTGAACTTTCATGTGCCTTAATAACAAATGTGTAAGCCATCTGTAAATACGACTAGAATTGTTAAATTACATCCTTAGTTGGTTTAGCCACGGAAAAAGACAAGGAACCTTCCCGCTGAGCAATGATTGGCTACGATTAATGGATGGGCTGGACATGCCGAGAGGTGAGTTTGGATTGGTCTGTCATGTAGCACGCTTCTGTCTAACACATGAGCCAGTCAGTATGTGTAGGAAATCCATTATAACACGGCTTTATTGACAGATATCACATAGTAGATCTGCAAAAGTGTTGCTCTCCACTTTCTGGATTACCAAGTTTTGAAATCAGATATTATAGTTTTCAATTTTGGAAAGTCGTTTTCATTTCAAGTTAAAGCGTATCGTTAGCTAGCTAGCTAACGTTAGCTGGCTGGCTTGCTATCTAAAGGTACGTGTATGATCTGTGTAGTAATATTATTCATATCTCAGAGCCATTTACATTCCAAGTTATAGCATAATGTTAGCTAGCTAGTTAACATTGAACCTGGTTAGTAACGTTATGAGTTGGGATTATGATTCATTGTTTAGCTAGCTAGCTAGCTAGCTACATGTCTTAACAAAATACTTCACTATGCTAGTAACCATTTCACTACAACTTCTGTATCCTGTGTATGTGACAAATAAACTTAGATTTTATTTGATATAGCGTGTGTTTACCAGAGATGGTAATGTGAAGAACAACATGATCTGCACCAAAGCCAGATTAGGATAAAGTGTAATGTTAGGCCAACGAGACAGCGTCCAAGTTTCAAAATTCTCCAGTAGAATGCCTTGCTATTTATTTCGTCACACTCACAACCGTAAGCTATTTTCAATGTGGTGGGTTTACGTCACAATCCAACTCAATTGGTTGTTTTCATTTGTGTTGCCTGCATTTTAGAACATCAGCTGGGTCAAGCGCTCAACACAAGGTGCTGGGTTAGAATCACAACCCAAACCCGCCGGGTTGAATTAACCCAATGTTGTGTTTGACCAATTGACTGACCCAGCACTGGCGTGTCAAAATGAACCAAATTAGGTTATTTTTAACCTATCATTAATAATAATAATATGGAACTAAATGTATCACTTGGCTCAAGTGAATAATTATGTAGTTGTCCCTTTAACAACTTGAATCATCATAGCCCAACGGCCACTGACGTTTGAGTTTGTACATAAATTAAACCAACCCCCCACAAAAAGTTATGTCCTGCTCCTTCCCTGACTTTTCCTAAATGTTTGTCAGAACTTTGAAGTCAGAAACAGAACAGTATTTATAGCCTTTTTAACCTGTTTTTCACACCTACTCTTAACGTAACCCGCCAAGACAAACTGCTGTAGGACGTTGGTACCCAGCCAGGCGCTAATGCATCTCTCATTCGAGAGAATGACAAATGGATGAATGGGCGATAATTGTGCACCTTACTTCACAACTGAATTTAAAATTAGGCCTAACTGAATGATAAGGAGGGAGAAGAGGTTGATTTAATTCAGAAATACAATAGTGTAATGATGAGTTTGTTATTCCTATTAATCAGCGTTGCCGCTCATGTTAATCATTTGACCGTGTGGCTTGCAGGTTGATACCATACTTTACGTTTTAGTTTATATAAAAATAAGCTGTTATGGGACTCTTTTATTTACGATAACTCTATTACTAATCACATGTGTTGCAAGGGAAATGAAAATGTGCTACATGAATGAATGAAAATGTATAACATTTCTGAATGAATGAATGAATTTGTATAACATTTCTGAATGAATGAATGAATATGAATAACATTTCTGAATGAATGAATGAAAATGTATAACATTTCTGAATGAATGAATGAAAATGTATAACATTTCTGAATGAATGAATGAAAATGTATAACATTTCTGAATGAATGAATGAATGAATATGTATAACATTTCTGAATGAATGAATGAATATGTATAACATTTCTGAATGAATGACTGAATATGTATAACATTTCTGAATGAATGAATGAAAATGTATAACATTTCTGAATGAATGAATGAAAATGTATAACATTTCTGAATGAATGAATGAAAATGTATAACATTTCTGAATGAATGAATGAAAATGTATAACATTTCTGAATGAATGAATATGTATAACATTTCTGAATGAATGAATGAAAATGTATAATATTTCTGAATGAATGAATGAATATGTATAACATTTCTAAATGAATGAATGAAAATGTATAATATTTCTGAATGAATGAAAATGTATAACATTTCATTTTCGAGTCAAAACGCCTGTTGTCAAACCATCCCTTATGGGATGAAGAAATGTGCTTCCTGTTGTCACATGGGATGACGCTGGAGAGACGAAGCAAGTACGGGGTCAAACATTTAATATAGAACAGACAAGGAACGAGACACGAACAGCGTCAGCAAACGAGTAACACAAACAAAAAACTATTAATGCAGCAGCAGGGAACAGAGCAGGGACCTGACAAATATAGTGGAGGAAATAAACAGGTGATGACTGAGTCCAGGTGACTCCAATATTGCTCATACGCGTGAGAAGGGAAGGCAGGTGTGGGGGGGTGGGGGGGAGCAGGAACAGACTTGACACCTGTAGCACAGAAATTTGCTTCCTGTAGTACTAATTCCAAAACGGTTTTGGACACTGTAAAGTCGATGGCGAATAAGAGCACCTCCTCCCAGCTGCCCACTGCATAGGAAACACTGTCACCACTGATAAATCTATGATAATTGATCATTTCAATAAGCACTTTTCCACGGCTGGCCATGCTTTCCACCTGGCTACCCCTACCCCGGCTAACATCTCAGCACCCCCTGCAGCAGCTTGCCCGACCCCCCCCCCCCAGCCTACAGCCAAAGCCAGACAGCTGATGTTCTGAAAGAACTGCAAAATCTGGATCCCTACAAATCAACTGGGCAAGACAATCTGGACCCTCTCTTTCTAAAATTATCCGCCGAAATATTTGCAACCCCTACTACTAGCCTATTCAATCTCTCCTCCGTATCGTCTGAGATCCCCAAAGATTGGAAAGCGGTCGCTGTCATCCCCCTCTTCAAAGGGGGAGACACTCTAGACCCAAACTGTTATAGACCTATATCCATTCGGCCCTGCCTTTCTAAAATCTTCGAAAGCCAAGTTAATAAACAGATCGCTGACCATTTCGAATCCCACCATACCTACTCAACTATGCAATCTGGTTTCAGAGCTGGTCATGGGTGCACCTCCGCCACGCTCAAGGTCCGAAACAATATCATAACCGCCATCAATAAAAGACAGTACTGTGCAGCCGTCTTCATCGACCTGGCCAAGGCTTTCGACTCTGTCAATCAACGCATTCTTATCGGCAGACTCAATAGCCTTGGCTTCTCAAATGACTGCCTCGGCTGGTTCACCAACTACTTCTCAGATAGAGTTCAGTGTGTCAAATCGGAGGGCCTGTTGTCCGGACCTTTGGCAGTCTCTATGGGGGGTGCCACATGGTTCAAATCTCGGACCGACTCTTTTCTCTGTATATATCAATGATGTCACTCTTGCTCCTGGTGATTCTCTGATCCACCTCTACGCAGACGACACCATTCTGTATACATCTGGCCCTTCCTTGGACACTGTGCTAACAAATCTCCTAAAGAGCTTCAACACCATACAACACTCCTTCCGTGGCCTCCAACTGCTTTTAAATGCTAGTAAAACTAAGTGCATGCTCTTCAACCGATTGCTGCTCGCACCCTCCCGCCCGACTATCATCACTACTCTGTGTAACGGCTGTCGTCTTCCTCCTCGTCCGAGGAGGAGAAGTTTGAAGGATCGGAGGACCAATGCGCAGCGTGGTACGTATCCATATTTATTAGAATACTTTTCAATAATGAACAAAAACAATAACAAAAACAACAACTATATATACCTAGGTGTCTGGTGAGACTGTAAACTCTCCGTCCAGACTCACATTAAACATCTCCAATACAAAATAAAATCTAGAATCAGCTTCCTATTTCACAACAAAGCATACTTCACTCATGCCGCCAAACATACCCTCGTAAAACGGACTATCCTACCGATACTTGACTTTGGTGATGTCATTTACAAAATAGGCCCCAACACTCTACTCAGCAAACCGGATGTAGTCTATCACATTGCCATCCGTTTTATCACCAAAGCCCCATATACCACCCACCACTGCGACCTGTATGCTCTCGTTGGCTGGCCCTCACTACATATCCGTCGCCAAACCCACTGGCTAGATACTTCGATTCTTCAAAGTAGCCACCCTTTGCCTTGATCACAGCTTTGTACACTCTTGGCAATCTCTCAACCAGCTCCACAAGGTAGTCACCTGGATGCTAGATATTCATAAGACAATATATTCACAACACAAACACACACACGTATACACTCATGTGCTGCTGCTACTGTGGTCTTCATTTTACTCAATTCGTTATTTATCCTGATGCCTAGCCACTTTACCCTGCCTTCATGTACATATCTACCTCAAATACCTTATTATTATCTATCCTGATGCCTAGTCACTTTACCCTGCCTTCATGTACATATCTACCTCTAAATACCTTATTATCTATCCTGATGCCTAGTCACTTTACCCTGCCTTCATGTACATATCTACCTCAAATACCTTATTATCTATCCTGATGCCTAGTCACTTTACCCTGCCTTCATGTACATATCTACCTCTAAATACCTTATTATCTATCCTGATGCCTAGTCACTTTACCCTGCCTTCATGTACATATCTACCTCAAATACCTTATTATCTATCCTGATGCCTAGTCACTTTACCCTGCCTTCATGTACATATCTACCTCTAAATACCTTATTATCTATCCTGATGCCTAGTCACTTTACCCTGCCTTCATGTACATATATACCTTGTTTGCCTCATGTTCTTGCACATTGATCTGGTACTTCCTGTATCTCCACATTGATCTGGTACTTCCTGTATATAGCTCCACATTGATCTGGTACTTCCTGTATATAGCTCCACATTGATCTGGTACTGGTACTCCCTGTATATAGCTCCACATTGATCTGGTACTGGTACTTCCTGCATATAGCTCCATTCTTGTGTATTTTATTTTATTCCTCATCTGTTACTATTTTTGTTGTTATTGTTGTTGCTCTGCATCGTTGTGAAGGGCTCGTAGGCAAGCATTTCAAGGTAAAGTATACACCTGTTGTATTCGTCGCCTTTGACAAATAACACCTTATTAAATTTTTAATTGATAGCAATGATGTGTGATGCACTAAAATAAGCACGAACACACACCGTACACACACCAACACTGACACACACTGACACAAACACACCACACGCCAACGCTAACAGGCCACAAACACACCACACTAACAGTCCACAAACACACCACATGCTTCAAACTAACAGTCCAAACAAAAATAATATACATGCAAAACACCCAGTCACTTAGTTGATGTTAAATGCATTTCACGCAGCCCAACTATATGACTTAATGCATGGTTAAACACGTAAACAACTCTCAAAGCTCACATGTCGTACAACGTTTCTACACGTTCAACTGTTTTTTTTTTACATAACTTTTTAATCATAGAGACGCTCTGATGTTAATAATCACATAACTCGTGCAAATCTTTTCCTTATTGCGTTCTGCTATGGCTCTAACGCAGAGTCTCATAGCTGCCAGCGACATTCCAATCGCTTACTGTGCACGTTACATGACAAATCCCCTCTGTTTCAGTCATTCCGCCAAATCAAAGGGTTCTCATTATTTATCGCGTCGGGTCGCAATCATCTTCCCGAGTCCCACATGTTCTCTACAGATGGATACCATTACTCAGACACGCCACACGGTTCAGCTACAAGCCCCAGCCAGTCAGTCAGGAAGTCAAGTCAACAGAGGACCTAACCCATCATGCATCACAGACTATACATTTTGCTCCCAGGTAGGAATTAGGGTTTAGTTAGGAGTCACGCACACCGTTTCACTAGTGTATATCCCAAGGGGTGCACATCTACATATTGAGTCCTGCTTGTTGTCATTTAACTGATTAACTGTTGTCCTTGATTGGCTAATATCACTGATTGTACGGTGTACACACCTGGTTTGAGAAGTCAGTCTCTGATTAAAACAACGTACACAGTATACAGCTCTCGATGACCGGTGCAGTGGACCTTTTCCCTACAATCCTTTTCCTGAGTGGAACAAATACTGGATAGGTATATATCTGTCATCGTAGACTATAAGGACCCTAACTGCAGTCACATAATGTCCCTCCCATCCACCCCTTCTCCTGATAGTCTGATACAGTCACCTCCAAAATTAGTGGCACCCTTGATATTGAAAAAGCAAAAAAGACTGTATAAAATAAATAACATGGAAATATATGATTCAGAATTGGTATTATTCATTTGATAGTATTTTTTTGCTCCGCTTTATCAAGCGTGCCAATAATTTTGCATGTGCCCAATTCCTCCCAGCCTCAATTTACACCGGCATCAGAGCGTTGTATTTGGTACCAATAATTCCATAAGTTCTAGACCTCAGCTGAATCTGGTAATGAATGGTGTGGCAGTTGAACAAGTTGAGGAGACTAAATTACTTTTTGATTGTAAACTGTCATGGTCAAAACATATAGAGGCGATTGTTGTAAAGATGGGGAGAGAGGTCTGTCCGACATAAAGATATGACACCGCACTCCAAAGAGTAAGTCCTGCAGGCTCTAGTTTTTTGTTTTATCTTAATTATTGTCCAGTCGTGTGGTCGAATGTGGAATAGAAAATACCTAGTTAAGGTGCAGCTGGCACAGAACAGAACATCTTGCTGGTCATTCTAATTGGAGGGCTAACATAAATACGATGCATGCCAGAATCTCTTGGCTGACAGTTGAGAAAAGACTGACTGCATCACTTTTCTGTTTTTTTAAGAAACAATGTGTTGAAAATTCCAAATTGTTTGCAAAGTCAACTTACACACAGCTCTGACACACACACACTTAACCCACCAGGCATACCACCAGGGTTATTTTCACAGTCCCCAAATCCAGAACAAATTCAAGAAAGCGTACAGTATTATATAGAGCCATGATTGCATGGAACTCCCTTCCATCTCATATTGCTCAAGTGAACAGCAAACCTGGTTTAAAAGAACTGGTGAAGCAACAGCTCACAGCACAACGCCTCTCCCCTATTTGACCTGGACAGTTTGTGTGTATGAATCAATATGTACAGCTATGTGTGCCAGTTTTTACATTCATGTAGTTCTGTCCTGAAGCTGTTCTTTGTCTATTCATGTTCTGTATTATGTCATGTTTCAGGTTTTGTGTGGACCCCAGGAAGAGAAGCTGCTGCTTTCACCACAGCTAATGAGGATCCTAATAAAATACCAGATACCAAAAACAAAAGAGCATGAAAGAATTCACCTCATTCGGCTATTAAACCATCTCTTCTCCGTTAAGCTGTCGCAGGGCCACATTTAATCAGCCATATCAAAGCAGATACAGTGATTTTTAATGCTATTGGATGAGGACTGAAAGTCACATTTTCCACAGGGAATAATAGCTAAATGCTTGTAATGGCTGCGGTGTGGATGGCCAACTGTTACACAGGCAAGCAGAACGGAGCAGATCAGTTTTCGGATTAGGCAGAGGACATGTCTCAATGAATACTATGAGTGTGGTTTAAATGGCATTAAAAACAGAGAAGCTCTGTCATCCAAGAGTAAAGTATGTTACCTTATTTAACACTGTGGCATCTCTGTAATCATAGGGACACGATTCCCCTGACCATTTAACCTGATCAAATAAAACAACTCCAGGATGCAGTTTTACGCTATGACAAAGGGCCCAGAGTTTTCCCTGGTCACGTCACTTCAAGTCAAAACTAACCTCTACCGCTATTATCACAATAACGTCATGCATTTTCATTGAACCTTGTCTTACGTATCAATTCACTCAATTTACAACAGTAAATTAAATTACTGTCATTGAATTTCTCTAGCAGTATAGTATCATTGTAATGGTGCCATCTGACAGATGGGTTTGAGGATAGTAGCTGGCGTGTCTGTCAGGAAGTCTGGCCCAGGTGCTAACAGAGCCGTGACCGGGCTAAGTCTCTCCTTGTCAGAAGGCACCATTAAGACGATTAAACTCAAAAGGACAAAAGACACGTGTGTTGACATCTTCTTTCTCCATCCCTAAGGAAGGCCAATAGTACGGCACATCGATGCAACCCTTCTTTCTAAAATGGTACGCCCCACACTCAGTCACCCCGGTCATCTGTTGAAACGTCAGACCCTGTAAATGATAGAAAAACAAGGGGGTGGACAACATTGAAATATCACACATGTTCTTACCTGTAAGGAACATAGTGGTACTTACAGGACTGCACAGGTTTCATAGAATCTTAGTTATTGCAGGTAGGTTGCCAGTAGCAACCTGTGATGATGCAAAGCGGTGAGCCATCTGTCCAAGCCCCTTGAACAAGGTTTGAAAAGGGGTTCACGTAAAACTGAAAAGGAACACGGTAAAAACAGACGTAAGATTTAAAAAAAGGAGACATACAGACAGACGCAGAGACAGTGAAAGAGAATAACATAGATATTCTTATGCTGCAGTCTGAATGATTCTGCTGTATGACTGATTTATATATGCTCGTTTAACTGGATTTGACACCTGTCTCTTTAACGTCGGAACCGGCAGACACGCTTCTGTGTACTCCTGTCTGTACGACACTCAACGTACACAACCGACGCACACAATGTGTTGCAGTTCAACAACGACATAAAGTCCACTGAGTTATGGATCGCATTGATCAATAGCAACTCTCCCCTGGAAACGCTATTGGCATCCACATAAAAATGGCAATGCACCCGCTTAAAACATTTAGCTATTTAGCTCAGTGCTACCAGAACATAATTGATGAGGAACAATCGAGGGAGATGTAGAACAGTATAGTGCCAGGTGCGGAGCACTTTAAGTGATTGCTTAACCTCTGAAATACTAGATTTAAAAAAGCGTGTTAGAGTGAACCACTGAAGACCGATATGAAGCAGCCGCTGTAAATGCACCATAAATGTAAAAATCCTCTTTAGGGAAGAAACTTATTGTAAACTAGTTAACTCCTCCTACTTATCCCTCCGTCCTAACTGGTTGTCTCGCTGAGTTCTGTCTCCAATCAGTCTGTATCTATTCAGCACCTCGTTAACACAAAGCACTTCCAACAAGATACTAAACCATCACTGGCCGTGGGGCGGGAGAGTAAACGGTCAGATGCCCTTGTCCGGCACTGTTTACGTCCATTTATTTTAGTGGCGTACAGTACATGTCGCCCTGTGTGTCTTTATTTAGAGGGCCTGCTTTCCCATTAAAGATTTAATTCACAGAGCAGCTTTAATAGATTAAGTGAAAGTAATAATTGTCACGCCCTGCCAAAAAAAACACACAACCGGTTTGTCTTTCAAAGCAAAGAAGCTTTGAAACCCTGGAAAAAAATAAGCCATTAGTCTTTTGTATATTAATTTAATCGTGGCGTCACTCCTACCCAAGCTCATCCATGTGGTTTTTAGAAGGATACACCTCTCTAATGCACCCTTTTCTTTACATGAAAACGTCACAGAAACTTCTAGGAAGACGTCACTTGAGACACATCTCAACACAAAACACATTGTTTCTTAGCATACCGTCTATCCTACACCGACCGCGTTCAGCAGAAATCATGCAGTGGTACCAATTTCCTTCTGTACAAAAAAAAAAGAAAATGGTGGGGTGCAGCTGTATATTCTGGAGCACCAAGCTGGAACGGGACCTCTGAGGCTGTCAGATACAGTGGAGCTCCATTCGTTTCTCTCTCCACTCAGCAGTAGCTGTCTCTGTCAGAGCTTCCAGCGCCTGCGCTTCAGAGAGAGAGGTGAGAGAAATAAAAATCTCAGCTCCTCATCTGCTACCCTGTCAGACAGTCACACAGTGTTGATGGGATGTTATGAATATGTTACAATCAGCACCTTTCTTGACACTCCCGAATAAGAACAAGAAGAGACAGAGAGCACTGAGTGAAACCTCATCTCTGAAATGGATACTTTTAAAAAACTTTTAAGATACAGTAGAAGATAGTGTATCAACCACTGAGAGTAGGAGTTACAGTACAAAATATGTATAATTTCACACGGGATATAATGCCCACCCACATGCATATGTTACGATGTTAATGTAATATACTGGAGTTTGAGTTTGAGTTTATTTTTACAGGGACAGTGCACATTAATCAACGTTTCAGTAAAAGTGCCGGTTTTAGCCAGCCGGCTAATTTTCAACCGCAGTCCCTGGGCAGGTTATTAAAAACAATTACAATATAGACAATAGCAACATAGAACAAGACATAGCATACAGACATAGCAACATAGGACAAGCAAGACGTAGCATACAGACAGCAACATAGAACAAAAAGCAGCAAGACAAAATTCATAAAAGCAACAAAGTGTTTCCACACCTCACAAGTTACAGACAACAGACATGGAAAGTGGCAACACACAGCTAGGGACCATGTTCACAAATCTGATTGACCTTTAGCCATGTCTTCAAGCATTTTGTGAAAGTGTGATATGTGGTGCAGTTATGTGTGTCTGATGGCAGTGTATTCCAGACATGGGAAGCTCTCACAGAAAAAGCGGATTTACTAAAGGTGCTTTTCCTTAGGGGAACTACACAGTCACCTCTCATGGCAGACCTTGTGGATCTGCTGCCATATGTTTGGGTTTTCTGTTTAACAAAAATACTGAGTGGAGGGGGAGCCAAGCCATTTATGATCTTGAATACAAGACATGCATCGGTGTATTGCACAAGATTTTCCCAACTCAGGAGCTCATGCTTTCTGAGGATGTGACAGTGATGATGGCTATTGGGCTTCCTATCAAGCACTTTGAGAGCCTGTTTGTAGACAGACTGAATAGGTCTTACTGTTGTACAGCAAGCTTGGGCCCAACTAGTCAAGCAGTATGTTAAGTGGGGGAGTATCATAGATTTGAAGTACAGTTTTGCTACCTCTGTAGTCAAACAATTTCGTATAAATCGGAAATTAGCTAGGTTGAATTTGGTTATTTGAATTACATTTTTCACATGCTTTTTAAAAGAGAGGTTGGAATCAAGTATGATGCCAAGGTACTTAAAATCAGATACCACCTGGAGCTTCTCCCCTGACACATAGACATCTGGCTCAGTAGCATCTGTTGCCCTCTTTGTGAAGAACATGCAAACAGTTTTTTTCACATTGAGATGCAAACACGAGTCACTGAGCCACTTTGTAACCTGGACCATTACAGTAGTGAGTTCTTGTGCAGCTTGTTGTTTGCTCTTTGCACATATATCACTGTATCATCTGGATACATTTGAACTTCAGACCCAGTACAGACAGAAGGCAGATCATTAATGTACAGGCTGAACAGGAGGGGCCCCAGTATTGACCCTTGGGGCACACCCACATCATAGCTAAGAGTGGGCGACAGCTCATTGCTCACTCTGACACACTGAGTTCTGCCTTCAAGGTATGATTTCATCCATCTCAAGGCATCGGGGGAAAAGTTGAACTTGGACAATTTTGTGATGAGAATCTCATGGTTAACAGTATCAAAAGCCTTCCTTAGGTCCAGAAACACAGCCCCAACAGTCTGTCACATATTACTCAAGTAAGCATTTCACTGTACTGTTTCACACCTGCTGTATCCTGTGCAAATGACAAGTTAACATTGAAACTTGAAACAGGACAGAATGTTTGATCCTGGTTGGCGATAAGTAAACATGCCAGTTATAGCTAGCTAATAAAGAGCTACGTTATGAAATATCCTGTAGTACTGCATTCTATTATTTTGTACAAAGTGTGCAAAAGTAACTCCTACTCTCAGTGGTTGATACACAATCTTCTCCTGTATCTTAAACCTGTAAGACAAAAGTTTTTTAAAAGTATCCATTTCAGAGATGAGGTTTCACTCGGTGCTCTCTGTCTCTTCTTGTTCTTATTCGGGAGTGTCAAGAAAGGTGCTGATTGTAACATATTTATAACATCCCATTAACAATGTGTGACGGTTCGTGGTTGAGCTTGATTTGCGCTGAGTTTAACTAATACCTAACAGGTACGCGGTTTCATTCTGCATTGCCGATGGGATCACGTGACATCGCAGCTGTTGATTAACATGAAACATATCACTAAGTCGAAGCTGAGAAAAGAAGAAAAGTCTGTCTGAATCAGAAAGTGTGGATGACAACACTGCCCTACCAAGCACAAAAAGGCAGTAACTGATCATTTGGTAGAAAATGAGTTAATGTCATTTTTGCTCCATTAAATACATGTTTAATCATGTGGACAAGTATTCTGCCTCTATTGTATTGTGTTTTGGTGAAAATGGGAGTCATGTTAGCAGTAACTGCATAAAGTTACTGTGAAACCAAGATAAATAAAAGCCATTTTTCCTCAGTTCCACACTATGTGGGGCAGAACAGTGTTTCCATAGAACATGTCATTAAGTAGAGCTAAGACAGAGCAAAGTCCTTTTACAATCGACATACTCAAAACTTAAGCGACTCTGAGATTGACAAGGCACAGTTTTTAATGAAAGGGAGCTGCTTTGGCTGTGGTTTTGCGTTTTTTTTTGTTGAAAATGTCAATGTCAAGTGCTTTCAAATATGTTTTAAATTTAAGAGATAAAATATTTTTGCAATTCAATTGTGCTTGGTGTTTATCTCAAAGGCAGTAGAAACATCACAATTCCAACTAGTTCATTCTCCCCCTTTACTCATACGGCCAAGTGAAAAGGTGTTTGTGTGTGTTTCCAAGAGGACCTCTTAAGACTAGGGGGCGCAGTTTTCGCTTTTGGCTAAAAAGGCGTACCCATTTGAAACTGCCTATTTCTCAGCCCCCGGAACTAGAATATGCATATAATAGTCAGATTAGGATAGAAAACACTCTGAAGTTTCCAAAACTGTGAACATTTTGTCTGTGAGTTAAACATAGCTGATATTGCAGGTGAAAACCTGAGGAAAATCCAACCAGGAGGTGGCCCTGTACTTGAGACCTCTGTTCCCATGCATCCCTATTGCCCATATAAAGGGATATCAACCAGACTTCTTTTTCTATGTCTTCCCTAAGGTGTCAACAGCCTTTAGACATAGTTTCAGGCTTTTATTTTGAAGGATGAGCGTGAATGACCACATTGCGTAAGTGGATAGGTGGGGGCTCTCCGAGTGATTTTTACGCAAAAGTGAAAGGCAGCCATTGTTTCTCTCGGTCCTAGTGAAAAGCCAACTGTCCCGGTTGATATATTATCGAATAGATACTTGAAAAACACCCTGAAGATGGATTTATAAACAACGTTTGACATGTTTCTGTGGACATTATGGATATAATCTGGAATTTTTTCTGGCGTTTTCGCGAACGCTCTTTCCGGTGGATTCCTGGGCATAACGCAGCAAACAAACGGAGGTATTTGGATATAAAAAATATCTTTATGGAACAAAAGGAACATTTGCTGTCTAACTGGGAGTCTCGTGAGTGAAACCATCCGAAGATCAAAGGTAAACGATTAATTTGATTGCTTTTCTGATTTTCGTGACCAAGTTACCTGACGCTAGGTGTTCTTATTGTTTTGTCGAGCGATCGATACATTTACACAAATGCAAGTATTGCTTGCGCTGTAAAGCGTAATTTCAAAATCTGAGACGACAGATGGATTAACAAAAGGCTAAACTGTGTTTTGCAATATTGCACTTGTGATTTCATGAAATTATATTTTATTATATACCGTTCGCGCTAGGCTAGGCTATGCTAGTCAGCGTTTCTGATGACAAATATCCCGGATCCGGGATGGGGAGTCCAGACAGGTTTTAACAGCGCATTCACGTTAAAAACTCCACTGCCACCCAAACCATGTCTGTCGCATGGACCAGGTAGGGAAGGTTGTTACCATCGGCTCTGCTCAACAGGGAAGATGAACACTCATCTGGGGGCCTTCTAGCACAGAGACCCTGTAGGGGACAAATATTCTAAAGAGCACCAGGTATTTCAAGAGCATAGTAAACCTGCTAATGAGAGGAGAGGGGAAAAATAAGACATTTCAAGCTTATTTAGAATTACTTTCACAATTCGTTTGATTTTCTCAGTAAGTGGTGCAAGGACTGATGTTGTGTGGTTATATTTTGTTCCTTGAAAGTACTTTTTTTTTTAAGTACTGTGTGTGTGTGTGTGTGTGTGTGTGTGTGTGTGTGTGTGTGTGTGTCTCTCTGTGCTGTTTGAAGTCCTTCACCACTGCCTCAGCTGAATCTAATAGATAATGTAGCACTGTGGTTATTTGATGCCTGTTCTAACAAACCCCTCACTATAACAGGTGGGTCGGCATAAAGAATTCTAACAGGTGAGTCGGAGTAAAGAATTCTAACAGGTGGGTCGGAGTAAAGAATTCTAACAGGTGGGTCGGAGTAAAGAATTCTAACAGGTGGGTCGGAGTAAAGAATTCTAACAGGTGGGTCGGAGTAAAGAATTCTAACAGGTGGATCGGAGTAAAGAATTCTAACAGGTGGGTCGGAGTAAAGAATTCTAACAGGTGGGTCGGCGTAAAGAATTATAACAGGTGAGTCGGAGTAAAGAATTCTAACAGGTGGGTCGGAGTAAAGAATTCTAACAGGTGGATCGGAGTAAAGAATTCTAACAGGTGGGTCGGAGTAAAGAATTCTAACAGGTGGGTCGGCGTAAAGAATTCTAACAGGTGGGTCGGAGTAAAGAATTCTAACAGGTGGGTCGGAGTAAAGAATTCTAACAGGTGGGTCGGAGTAAAGATTTCTAACAGGTGGGTCGGAGTAAAGAATTCTAACAGGTGGGTCGGAGTAAAGAATTCTAACAGGTGGATCGGAGTAAAGAATTCTAACAGGTGGGTCGGAGTAAAGAATTCTAACAGGTGGGTCGGAGTAAAGAATTCTAACAGGTGGGTCGGCGTAAAGAATTCTAACAGGTGGGTCGGAGTAAAGAATTCTAACAGGTGGGTCGGAGTAAAGAATTCTAACAGGTGGGTCGGAGTAAAGATTTCTAACAGGTGGGTCGGAGTAAAGAATTCTAACAGGTGGGTCGGAGTAAAGAATTCTAACAGGTGGGTCGGAGTAAAGAATTCTAACAGGTGGGTCGGAGTAAAGAATTCTAACAGGTGGGTCGGAGTTCAGAATTCTGACAGGTGGGTCGGCGTAAAGAACATATGGAGGACAGAAAAGAGGATAGACGACACAGGGAATGCATACAGTGTGTGTGTGTGTGTGTGTGTGTGTGTGTGTGTGTGTGTGTGTGTGTGTTCAAAATAAATGGTCGAGCTGAAATCCTAGAGTACATAAAGGCCGTACACGATGTCATCTCCTTTAATCTTTCACAACACTGTCTTGTAGCTGTCTGCATATGTCTGGGTGACTGTCAAAAAATATTTAAGAAAATATGTACATGTCATTTACACATGGTATCTGCACACACACACACACACACACACACACACACACACACACACACACACACACACACACACACACACACACACACACACACACACACACACACACACACACACACACACACACACACACACACACTTTTAGAGTGTGGTCTATGTGATTTAGCATCCAGACAGAGACTAGAAGCATCTCCTCTCCCTCACCTTACTCTCAGGGTGTCAGTGGAGAATGCCAACATAAATGATTGATGGGGGTATTTTTAAACCCCCCTGAAATCAGAGATATATTTATTTTATTCCTACAAAACCTGTCACCGAGACACACTCCTTTGAAGCAGCAACTGAAGGGGTTTGACTTTTTCATTGTCTCCCCCCCCAAAAAAACTGCCACTTTCTTTCTCTCTCTCTCTCTCACGCTCTCTCACTCTCTGTCCCCCTCTCACTCTCTATCACCCTGTCCCCTTTTCTCACTCCATCTGCCGTATCTTCCCCTCTTTTCTGTCACTGCCACAGTATTCTTCAGATTAGTGGGTGATCATTGACTTTGACATCCCCGAGCAGATCAATGTAAACGTGCGCGTTTGAACGCCACTCGAGTGCTCGTTACCATAACGCAGCGAGCCTTTCCGTCGCCCTGGTTATCTCATTGAGTTAAGTAAACACTGAGCCATCTACAGGGGACAGGAAATCCACTTTGTGTGGTGTAGGCAAGACTAATGACAACTGAATTAGGTAACATTTGATTGGGAGACTTCCCTGATCTTTTTTCAGGGTTGTGTCAACACACTTCATTATTTTCCCTGGGATGTCAGATGCCCATTATAAGATTAGGATAACTAAGATTAGGATTAAAACCTGAGATGATCAGAGAAAACATTGAATCTGCACCTCACAGAGTAGGTTAGCCAACCACTCATTGGCTGTGAAGAATGTGTTTGTTTTCTATGACTGTGTTTTGTATCTCTGTTTTGCTTTTTGTAGTGTTCTGATGTTTATATTTTTGTAATTTCAGCGCTCAGACCTTGATCTCAGCATAAAAATAAAGGTAGAAATATATATTTAAAAAAATATTACATATGGATACAAATATAACTCAAACTTCCCCTACAATGTTTGAGAATCTTTTCTCTGAATATACAGTAGCAAGTTTGTTTCTGAAAAAGTTAACTGACTTGCCATGACTTTCAAACTAAGACTCCAATTTATGTATAAACAATTCTGTATTTACCATTAACTTTTAGTATATACATTTTTAAAAGCAACAAAGTAATTTATCTGGCACAATATAGTACAGCCGATTAGTGAAGATATACAGTGCATTCGGAAAGTATTCAGACCAGTTGAATGTTTTCACATTTTGTTACGTTACAGCCTTATTCTAAAATTGATTAAATTGTTTTTTCCCCTCATCAATCTACATGAGATACACCGTAATGACAAAGCAATAACTGTTTTTTATAACTGAAATTTCACATTTCCATAAGTATTCAGACCCTTTACTCAGTGCTTTGTTGAAGAACCTTTGTCAACCATTACAGCCTCAAGTCTTCTTGGGTATGACGCTATAAGCTTGGCACACCTGTATTTGGGGAGTTTCTCTCATTCTTCTCGGCAGATCCTCTCAAGCTCTGTCAGGTTGGATGGGGAGCGTTGCTGCACAGCTATTTTCAGGTCTCTCCAGAGATGTTTGATCGGGTTCAAGTCTGGCCTCTGGCTGGGCCACTCAAGGACATTGAGACTTGTCCCGAAGCCAAGCATGCGTTGTCTTGGCCGTGTGCTTTGGGTCGTTGTCCTGTTGGAAGGTGAACCTTCACCCCGGTCTGAGGTCCTGAGCGCTCTGGAGCAGGTTTTCATCAATGATCTCTCTGTACTTTTCTCCGTTCATCTTTCCCTAGATCCTGACTAGTCTTCCATTCTCTGCCGCTGAAAAAATATCCACACTGCATGATACTGCCACCACCATGCTTCACCGTAGGGATGGTGCCAGGTTTCCTCGAGATGTGACGCTTGGCATTCAGGCCAAAGATTTCAATCTTGGTGTCATCAGGACAAATAATCTTGTTTCTCATGGTATGAGAGTCCTTTAGGTTCCTTTTGGCAAACTCCAACTGGGCTGTCATGTGCCTTTTACTAAGGAAGGCCTGATTGGTGGAGTGCTGCAGAGATGATTGTCCTTCTGGAAGGTACTCCCATCTCCACAGAGGAACTCTGGAGCTCTGTCAGAGTGACCATCAGGTTCTTGGTCACCTCCCTGACCAAGGCCCTTCTCCCCCGATTGCTCAGTTTAGCCGGGAGGCCAGCTCTAGGAAGAGTCTTGGTGGTTACAAACTTCTTCCATTTAAGAATGACGGAGGCCACTGTGTTCTTGGGGACCTTCAATGCTGCAGACATGTTTTGGTACCCTTCCCCGGATCCATGCCTCCACACTATCCTGTCTCGGAGCTATTGGACCTCAAGGCTTGGTTTTGCTCTGACATACACTGTCAACTGTGGAACCTTATAGAGACAGGTGTGTGCCTTTCCAAATCATGTCCAATCAATTGAATTTACCACAGGTGGACTCCAATCCAGTTGTAGAAACATCTCAAGGATGATCAATTGAAACAGGACGCACCTGAGCTCAATTGAGTCTCAACAGGGTTTTTTTGTATACATTTTCAAGAATGTAAAAAACATTTTTTTTTTTTTTGTCATTATAGGGTATTGTGTTTAGATTGATGAGGATTTTTATTTTATTTAGTCCATTTTAGAATAAGGCTGTAACGTAACAAAATGTGGAGAAAAAGGAAAGTGGTAAATACACTGTACCATGAGGAAGAAAATCGAAATGAATGAATGCTCAAACAATGCCAATGGTTTCACCAGAGGCAGGCAAACGAGGACTTAACCCTTTTGAGCAAATAACAATTAGCGACAATAGCTTAGAGGGGACATACTCAGAGTGTACAACAGCTGGCTCAAAGGAGAGACAAGAGAGGTGGAGCACGATGCAACATCTAACAGCTAACACTTTTGATCACATCACAATAGATCACAATACATTTCTGACAAAATTAGAAACGTATAATATCTGAAACTGTAGCTAGACTCTTACCCGTATACATGGATGAACGCTTCACGGCAGACTGGAACCATTTAACTCTGTTTTGTTTGTAGCTACATCTTGTTTGGCCAGCATTGTGCCACGTCACTCCGGTTCATAATGTATATTATGCTAAATTCAGGGCTTCAATGTTGCTGAGAAAAGTAGCAAAACTTTTCTAGTTCTCGATGGCTGACTTTATATCTTTCAAAAAGGACTGTCAACACATACTGAGCAGCTCACGGTATAGATCGAAGCACGCTACATGGCAGACCAATCCAAACTCATCTCCACAGCATGTCCAGCCCAACCATTATCTCAGCCAATCATGGCTAGAGGGGAGATTCCTGTCTTTTTTTTCTGTGGCTAAACCTACCTGGCTCGTAATTTAAGACTTTTATTTGTATTTATGAATGGAATATAAAGTTTGTTATTAAGGCAAATTAAAGTTCATACGTTCCAGAAGGCATTTCTGAAAAAAGAAAAAACGCATTTTGATAAAAAAATACATTTTAACGTTCAAATGCTGTTCCTGTGAAGTAGTGAGGTTTGATATAGTTGCTTAGTTACCTGAAACGAGTCACACATGTATTCACCCTGGATATTAGACTTACATTGATTTGAGATATTTGAATCATAACCTTGTCTTGATGTATAACGTCTGATCCTCAACACTGGAGCACCCCAGGGGTGCGTGCTCAGTCCCCTCCTGTACTCCCTGTTGGCCCACGACTGCATGGCCAGGGACGACTTATCATTAAGTTTGCAGACGACACCACAGTGGTAGGCCTGATCACCGATAACGACGAGACAGCCTATAGGGAGGAGGTCAGAGACCTGGACGGGTGGTGCTGGAATAACAACCTATCCCTCAACGTAACCAAGATTAAGGAGATGATTCTGAACTACAGGAAAAGGAGGACCGAGCACGCCCCCATTCTCATCGACGGGGCTGTAGTGGAGCAGGTTGAGAGATTCAAGTTCCTTGATGTCCACATCACCAACAAACTAGAATGGTCCAAACACACCAATACAGTCGTGAAGAAGGCACGATAACGTCTATTCCCCCTCAAGAAATTAAAAATATTTGGCATGGTTCCTGAGATCCTCAAAAGGTTCTACAGCTGCAACATCGAGAGCATCCTGACTGGTTGCATCACTGCCTGGTAGGGAAATTGCTCGGCCTCCGACCGCAAGGCACTACAGAGGGTAGTGCGTACGGCCCAGTACATCACTGGGGCCAAGCTGCCTGCCATCCAGGACCTCTATACCAGGCGGTGTCAGAGGAAGGCCCTAAAAATTGTCAAAGACCCCAGCCACCACAGTCATTGACTGTTCTCTCTACTACCGCATGGCAAGCGATACCGGAGTGCCAAGTCTAGGACAAAAAGGCTTCTCAACAGTTTTTACCCTAAAGCCATAAGACTCCTGAACAGGTAATCAAATGGCTACCCGGACTATTTGCATTATGTCCCGCGAAACCCTTCTTTACACTGCTGCTACTCTGTTTATCATATATGCATAGCCACTTTAACTATACATTTATGTACATACTACCTCAATTGGCCCGACCAACCATTGCTCCCGCACATTGGCTAACCCAGCTATCTGCATTGTGACCCGTCACCCACCAACCCCTCTTTTACGCTACTGCTCTGTTCATCATATATATGCATAGTCACTTTAACCATATCTACATGTACATACTACCTCAATCAGCCTGACTAACCGGTGTCTGTATGTAGCAATCGCTACTGTTATAGCCTCGCTACTATATATAGCCTTGCTACTGTTATAGCCTCGCTACTGTATATAGCCTCGCTACTGTTATTTTTCACTGTCTTTTTACTGTTGTTTTTATTTACTTACCTACGTATTGTTCACCTAATACCTTTTTGCACTATTGGTTAGAGTCTGTAAGAAAAACATTTCACTGTAAGGTCTACACCTGTTGTATTCGGCGCACGTGACAAATAAACATGGATTTGATTTGATTTAAGTTATCATAGTAGTTGTTAAAAATGAGAACAGGCTAAGAAACAGTTATTGTTTTGTAACCTATAAAAAAAATAAAAAAAGGAACGAGTCATTTATACAAAACTTTATTGCATATGGTGGCCATCACCCAAATGTGATAATTTAAAGCATTGATATTTACCTCCTTCCTCAGGCAACTGTCTGATAGCTGACAACAGGGTGGCAGGTTTGTTTGATGTGCTGCTCTAGAGTTCCATGGCCCAGCTCACCTGGGAATAGAGGGATGGACACGTTCGTTTTTATAAAAGTCTGGGGAGACTTTTAGAGTGAGTGCAGTAAATCCAAACCAACCAGTGGCCCTGGATAATATGCTATATGTCATCACACAGACAGACAGCCATAGTGAAGGAGGTTTAAAAAGCGCTCGAAGTTACCACCAGCGGAGCTCTGGAAAGATCACAGGTAGATGGTCTGAAGGTCCTTGGAATATTCAGTCTCTAGCACCTCTAGAGAGATAGATAGAGGTACTGAACGAGAGATAGCAAGAGAGTTAAATTTGTATTGAGGACTATAAGGGTGCCTTCCAATCAGTCAAATGGATGCGTAAAAGTCGCAGCAACTCAATGGTTTTCACAAGGAGTGCTTGTGTGTGTGTGGGGTGGGGGGGGGGGGGGGGGGGGGGTATTGAACAGTGTGTTTCCCCACCAAAACAGTTGTGTTGAACAGTGTGTTCCATGCATTTTGGTTTGAAGGTAGCTTATTATTGGGTTCAAATTGCATCTTCATGTCTGTAACTTCGCTCTCACTCTCTCTGACCCCTGAGCATTCACCCCTGACCTCCCATTGGCCCAGGGCCTCCAGCCAAAAACTCTCTGATCAGTCTCTGGCAGGGAGTTACTACAGGACTAGACAGGTTTATGGTACATAGGGCCTCTCTGTTCTGCATACAGAGTATTAGCTATATACAGAATATTAAAGAAGATGCATGACTCACTGACATGGGAGGTACTCCATGTTCCTGCTAGTAGCAGGCCTCAACCTGGATGCTGGGAAATGTCCTGTCTTGGATTATGGCTGTATCCGTCTCCACCAGGCTCCTATGAGAAATCATCTGACAAACCTGCAATACAATTGTAACTGTATTTAGTCAATTGAAGTCATGACAGCCATAGGTTCTTTACACAGGAGTGTGCAGGTTTTTGTTCCAGCACTTCACTAACATCTCAGTCAACTAATTGTTGTCTAAATTGAACAAAAAAAACTTGCACACAGTTATGCCCCCCTGGGACAGAAACCACCCACTTCTGTGTTATTGAAAAAGCTTCCCAAGTTACAAGATTAGCTACAATTCTGCGTGATAGAAATAGATCCCCACGTGGTATTCTCTATCTGACCTTGTGAATAAACTGCATGTACAAGATGATTTTCCTGGTGGCTGCTGGGAGGTTCCCAAGTTCTTTAGATCAGTCTGGATGTTAGTGATGTGCTTCAACCTGATGAAAAGAGCAGAGAGGGGGGGAAGACATTAACCACACTGCTCAACTATCTCTGCTGTTTCAAGTTGCTGAGACCCCCCAAGTGTCTTTAATGTGCCATCATGTGGTAAATAGTTGCTTGATCAAGATGTCAGAAGTTTACATTTAGGTTGAGGTAATCTACAGTATTTGCAGGGAAATTGAGAGGGCCATGTTTCTTGCCAACTTCTTCAGTTACCAATGAATCAATAAAGAGGCAGTGGAACGTAATTTGACAAGTGTTTAAAAGTCAGTAACAAGATGTGTGTCACCATGCAGGCCCTTGTCACAGCATGCCTGATAAGGAGATGACAATAATTACATTATGTACGTTTCACTACCAAAGCAGTGTTATCATTCGCTGCCGCGTTGCTGAACAATCCAACCATTTTTGTTAGTGTCTTTGATATAAATGGGCAATTCAAATACAATATCTAGTTCATAAGCAATTGACTGTCATATCTCTAGTGTCCTGTGTTGGTCCTGCAGAATGCTGCTTTGTAGTGATCTTACTCCCTCACCACCTGAAACACAATAACATCAAAACATGAATAACAATAAGCCTAGTCAGTCAGTAACTTGGCTAACTACATTAATTAAACACTTATGTAAATGTGCACATCAGCCAAATGATACCCAACACGCCTAATTGTCCATTGCAGTGAAATTGAGAGGGGCATTTTTCTTGCCAACTTTTTCAGTCACCAATTATTCAATTAACAGGTAGCGGAGTGTTTCAGTCTCGAAACCCAGCCAGTCTAGAAACCTAGTCGGTCTAGAAACCTAGTCGGCCTAGAAACCTAGCCATTCTCTAGTCAGTCTAGAAACCTAGCCAGTCTAGAAACCTAGCCCTGCAGTTTCAATTTAGCTATCTAGCTAGCTAATGCCATTTATAAATCAACTTCATCAATCAGATGGTTAACTAACTAGCAAATATATTTGTTATTCTCTTGCATTTAAAGCTGCCTGATAAAGCTAGCCAGGTGATAGTAAAGCTAGGATGAATGTCCGAGGCCGGCTTGCTAACGCAATAGCGGCTGTTAATGCAACGGCTGGTCTGGAGTTTGTCTGAAATGTACCATTATATTTCACATGATCAGCAAATGACTGTCGTTACTGTCATGCTTTATCACAACAACAACACATCGATGAACATAGATAAAAGAGATTTTCGAGTAATAATTTAATTTACCTCGTCCTCTCTTGCACGTCGGGAGCTACTTCTTGAGATTTGATTGATGGAACAATCCAGCCAATAGTTAGTTGGTTGTGGTTTGGGAAGATGGAATTGATTGGTCAGCAGTAAAAGGTCCCTGCCCCCAGGGCGCAAATCATTTTCACTTGCAAATCTCA
>NC_052319.1:43435784-43583284 GCF_016432855.1 Salvelinus namaycush | reverse complement strand
TCCATTTTAATTCGATTATACCTTCCGGTAACCTGCCTCAGCCAATGTGATACGGAATCGCTATTATTTTAATTTTAGAACACATTCAAGAACCACCAGAAGCTAACAAGCTAATTAGCTACAAGCTATTTAGTCATTGTTAGCCACTGCTAGCGGCTTTTAGTCTTCTGGGAATGTTACACATGTAAAAGCAATGGGCGGTGTTAGAAAGATGTAAATGTACTTTTAATTTGTCTGTATGTTCAGTATATTTCAAGACATGACAAATAAGGGTGGAGTGAGATACCCGATGGGTTGGACAATAATCCTCTCAGCAATTATCTTTAAAAAAACAAAATACTCAAAAACTGGAAATCAGCGAATCCTCTGACGTTCACGAAATGGAAAGGTAAAATGCTTTATTCGAATTTTTTTAAATAAAGTGCTTGGGGGCTACGGAAATGAAACAAAATCGTGCAGTTTCAGGCCAAGTGGCAGAAAGTGATAAGGCCGCTGGAGATAGGGGTGGGGGCTAGTGGGTGTGAGCAGGTGTGATGTAAGGATGTTTGTATGATGTTGTCATTTGTACGTGTATGTTTTATATTGTTTATAAAAATATAAAATAAAATCATATACAAAAGATTTAAAGACCTTCGCTTGAAAAATAAGAAAAAAGTGGCAATAGTGCTGTTTGTTAATTTTGAGACGCCGTAGCCTCAAAATAGTCTGAATAAATCAAAGAAAACTTAAGAAGTCTGTCATTCATTTTGACGTTTTTTTCAGAGTTCCATAGCCGCAGGCAGAACAGTGGAACAGACAATAGGATTTGTTTTAAGAATATCATACCATAGATCATTTAGATATTTGATTCATACATTTTTGGAGACCTTTAAGTATATACCAAAAAAAAATTACAAATTATTTGATAACATTTTCAATTTGGCCTTTACTACTATAGACCATAGAAACACATTAGGCAAGAACTAGCAATTCATAAATGGCAACAAAATTAAAATTAAAAAAAATATGTCGTAAGAAATAAGATTTTGAAGTATATATCTGTTTTGAAGTGTCAAAATAACCTTAATACTTCCATTCATTGGCATGGGTTACCATCATTTTTTAAATTTAACTAGGCAAGTCAGTTAAGAACAAATAGTTATTTACAATGATGGCCTAGGAACAGTGGGTTAAACTGATTTGTTCAGGGGCAGAATGACAAATTTTTACATTGTCAGCTTGGGGATTTTATCAAGCAACCTTTCGGTTACTAGTCCAACCCTCTAACCCCGTTAGATGTGGGAGTCTCCCGTTTCTACAGTGAGGTCATATGTGACCCGTTTCAAGAAGCTAGGCTTATGTTCCACATCACTACTTCACAGGAGAGGCATTTGAAATATATATATATTTTTTTTTTAATTCAGATTGCCATGTACCAGCATGCTTCTGTCTCTAACATAAGCTGCTAACATAAGCTAGATAATCCTTGCTACCGCTGCTAGATTTAAACATATAACTCTAACCATAGAGATCCGCAAATGTGTTGTTACTGCTCTCAAAAAAATTGCTGCTCAGAATTGAGCTATCGGCAAAGAATCTGTGTGAAAAAGTTGTGATGGACAAATTCATTGTGAACCGGAATGACTTGACACAACATGCCAAACAAGCTGTAGCTAGCTACAAACCAAACAGAAAAGACACAGGACGTCTTACTTAGTTAAAGGGATTCCAGTCTGCCGTGAAGCGTTCATACACGTATACTGGTAAGAGTCTAGCTACATTTTCAGACATGATACGTTTCTAATTTTATCCGAAAGTTAAAGCTAGCTAGCGAACGTTAGCTTGATTTACTTGCTTAGCTAATGTTATGAGTATGATGTGTGTAGTAATATTATTTGTCTTTCAGAAATCCATTTGCATTGCTAGTTCTAGCCTAATGTTAGCTAGCTAGCTAACATTGAACCTAGTTTGTTAGCTTTAGCGACCTGCAGATTCAAACTTCAGCATTTCATGCATAGTGGCTGGCTATGACAATCCATTTGTACTGTAGCTATGGGTTGCGATTACGGTTAATTTTTTTGCTAGCTAGCTACATGTCTAAACAAATGACTACACTTTGCGAAATAATGATTACATGACCCATCAAGTTAGCCAGGTGTGTATCTGGGGGTGATTAAGGCCATCTATTGTATTTCATGAACAGGTGTACATGTCTAGACAATAGTGACACATCCACTTAGCTAGATGTGGCTGGGATGTTAGTTATAGCATTTATTTCACATGACGCATCAATTTAGACAAGTGCCTGGGTAAGCCTTATCTAATAATTATTAAAATATTTACACAAGCATTTTTTATCTGGAGACTTTCAAAGAGATTAGGATATAGGCCCAAGGAGTACAACACGTTTATTCTTTCCTGGATAATGTTCCTATTGAAAAGAGATGGGTGGTTAAGGTTATAGGTTATAGAGGGTGTGAATGATGCTGAATGCGTGTAAAGAAGAGCTGTCATGTGTGCTGTCATTTGTTAACCGGTATTAAAGTGCGCCTGTTTATTATACTCCGCTCTCCTGCACTTGCACCCATATACACGCCTTACAGTATTTAATGGTTGTAGTCGACAGCATGGTACACATGTATGCAATGCACATACCTCAAAGATGTTCTTTCTTGTTTAACTTCTCTAGGGTAGGGGGCAGCATTCGGAATTTTGGATGAAATGCATGCCCAAATTAAACTGCCTGCTTCTCGGGCCCAGAAGATATGATAGATAGATATGCATATAACTGGTAGATTTGGATAGAAAACACTCTAAAGTTTCCAAAACTGTTAAAATAGTGTCTGTGAGTATAACATAACTGATTTGGCAGGCGAAAACCTGAGAAAAATCCATTCAGGAAGTAGTTTTTTTTTTGGTTTTGTAGTTTTCTATTCAATGCCATTACAGTATCCATTGACTTAGGACTCAAATTGCAGTTTCTATGCCTTCCACTAGATGTCAACAGTCTTTAGAAATTGTTTCAGGCTTGTATTCTGAAAAATGAGTAAGTAAGAGTAGTCTGAATGAGTGGACCCTAAAGTGTCACAGAGCTTTTTCATGCGCACAACCGAGAGAGTGCCTTTCTTGTTCACCTTTTATATTGACAACGTTATTGTCCGGTTGAAATATTATCGATTATTTAGGCTAAAAACAACCTGAGGATTGAATATAAACATCGTTTGACATGTTTCTAAGAACTTTACGGATACAATTTTGATTTTTTTGTCTGCCTGTTTTGACTGCGTTTGAGCCTGTGGATTACTGAAGAAAAGGCGCAAACAAAACGGAGGTTTTTGGTTATAAAGAGACTTTATCGAACAAAAGGAACATTTATTGAGTAAATGAATGTCTGCTGAGTGCAACCATATGAAGATCATCAAAGGTAAGGAATTAATTTTATCTCTATTTCTGACTTGTGTAACTCTTCTACTTGGCTGGTTACTGTTTGTAATGATTTGTCTGCTGGGCTATGTTCTCAAATAATCGTAAGGTATACTTTCGCCGTAAAACATTTTTATTTTTTTTATCTGACACCGTCGTTGGATTCACAAGAAGTTAATCTTTAAACCTATGTAAAATATGTTTTGTTTTCTGAATTTTTATAATGAGTATTTCTGTATTTGAATTTTGGCGCCCAGCAGTTTCACTGGCTGTTGAAGAGGTGGGACGCTAACGTCTCACGTACCCAAGAGAGGTTAATTGGGATCAAAGCAGGACGAAAGAGACTACATTTGGAAATAATGAATCATACACATCACATTCATGCTATCTTCAACATTGGGGGGGGGGGGGGGGGGTATTTTGATTTTCCTGAGACAAGTATCTGTACTGTGTAGAAGTGCTGCAACCATTTGGTCAGGTCATTGTTGTAAAATATCATGTTTTCTCAATAATGTACCTGGTTGAACACAGTTATTCAAATACAAAACTGGCAAGTATCAAAGACAGATTAGGTCCTCTCGCATAGCGCACAACATACCACACATTCCCACCAACAAGGCTCTCTGAAAGCGTTACAAACCAAATCCGAACCAAAACATAGCCCTATACGGCATTGCTCCTGTGTTTACCCATCATTCATCACCCAGACCTCTCTGACATTCCTCTGTGTTAGACTTGTGTTTTACAAAGCGCTATGCACAATGTCCAAAAATATTGTTGTTCTACAGCCAACACAAAGGAACAATGTGGAAAGACACAGAGGGAAAGAAAAATAGAGATAGATAAAAAGAGAGATGGAGAGAGAGAGAGAGAGAGAGAGAGAGAGAGGTGGGAGAGGGAGGGAAGGAAGGGGAGGAGAACATGAGGGTCAGAATGAAAGAGAGGGAGACGTGGTAATGTTGTAGATAAGCTATGATTAAAGACCTTCAGGAAAACCAGACGCGCTGGGTTGATCCAGCTAACTGTTCCCTCATCAGTCTCCTAATGGGCCTGGGGTACAAGGCCATTGTTTCAACATGGGTGCCCAGATGTTTCACTTTGGAATGCACCCTCCACTCTCTTCCTCCCCTATTTCCCCTTCTCTCCTCCTTTCCTTCCTCCCTCCATGACAAGACTGGAGGGTTCATCGAGAGAGAGAGAGAGAGAGAGAGAGAGAGAGAGAGAGAGAGAGAGAGAGAGAGAGAGAGAGAGAGAGAGAGAGAGAGAGAGAGAGAGAGAGAGAGAGAGAGAGAGAGAGAGAGAGAGAGAACATAACTAATGTATGTCAAACACTGCTGCAACCTGCGGAACCTTTAATTGCCAAACTCGTCCCTCTTCGCCGGGACTCAATTACAATGGCAAATTGCGGATGATTAAATAGGTAAGGCTTACAAACAAGTAAGAACAGCTTTTCTTAGGGGCATTTCCTCTTTTAATAAGTAACCCACACCATCCCACCAGCCCGCCAAGTCAAAATGCAGATCAGGCAGTACCCTGCTGTCTGTACTGTGTTCAAAGGGCCTATTGTAATAATACCAACTGACTCCTGGAGATATGGAGGAGGAGGAATCTAACTGGATACATGGAGGAGGAGGAATCTAACTGGATACATGGAGGAGGAGGAATCTAACTAGATACATGGAGGAGGAGGAATCTAACTAGAGACATGGAGGAGGAATATTACTGGAGACATGGAGGATGAATCTAACTGGAGACATGGAGGAGGAAACTAACTAGAGATATGGAGGAGGAATCTAACTGGAGACATGGAGGAGGAACCTAACTGGAGACATGGAGGAGGAAACTAACTAGAGACATGGAGGAGGAGGAATATTACTGGAGACATGGAGGAGGAGGAAACTAACTGGAGACATGGAGGAGGAACCTAACTGGAGACACGGAGGAGGAACCTAACTGGAGACATGGAGGAGGAGGAATCTAACTGGAGATATGGAGGAGGAATATTACTGGAGACATGGAGGAGGAGGAAACTAACTAGAGACATGGAGGAGGAATATTACTGGAGACATGGAGGAGGAGGAAACTAACTGGAGACATGGAGGAGGAACCTAACTGGAGACACGGAGGAGGAACCTAACTGGAGACATGGAGGAGGAGGAATCTAACTGGAGATATGGAGGAGGAATATTACTGGAGACATGGAGGATGAATCTAACTGGAGACATGGAGGAGGAAACTAACTAGAGATATGGAGGAGGAATCTAACTGGAGACATGGAGGAGGAAACTAACTGGAGACACGGAGGAGGAACCTAACTAGAGACATGGAGGAGGAAACTAACTGGAGACACGGAGGAGGAGGAAACTAACTGGAGACATGGAGGAGGAAACTAACTGGAGACATGGAGGAGGAAACTAACTGGAGACACGGAGGAGGAACCTAACTAGAGACATGGAGGAGGAGGAAACTAACTGGAGACATGGAGGAGGAGGAAACTAACTGGAGACATGGAGGAGGAGGAAACTAACTGGAGACATGGAGGAGGAAACTAACTGGAGACATGGAGGAGGAAACTAACTGGAGACACGGAGGAGGAAACTAACTGGAGACATGGAGGAGGAAACTAACTGGAGACACGGAGGAGGAACCTAACTAGAGACATGGAGGAGGAGGAATCTAACTGGAGACATGGAGGAGGAGGAAACTAACTGGAGACATGGAGGAGGAACCTAACTAGAGACATGGAGGAGGAGGAACCTAACTGGAGACACGGAGGAGGAGGAAACTAACTGGAGACATGGAGGAGGAACCTAACTAGAGACATGGAGGAGGAAACTAACTGGAGACATGGAGGAGGAGGAACCTAACTGGAGACACGGAGGAGGAAACTAACTGGAGACATGGAGGAGGAAACTAACTGGAGACACGGAGGAGGAAACTAACTGGATACATGGAGGAGGAATATTACTGGAGACATGGAGGAGGAAACTAACTAGAGATATGGAGGAGGAATCTAACTGGAGACATGGAGGAGGAGGAATCTAACTGGAGACATGGAGGAGGAAACTAACTAGAGACATGGAGGAGGAGGAATCTAACTGGAGACACGGAGGAGGAAACTAACTGGATACATGGAGGAGGAGGAAACTAACTGGAGACATGGAGGAGGAAACTAACTGGAGACATGGAGGAGGAAACTAACTGGAGACATGGAGGAGGAAACTAACTGGAGACATGGAGGAGGAATCTAACTGGATACATGGAGGAGGAATCTAACTGGAGACATGGAGGAGGAGGAAACTAACTGGAGATATGGAGGAGGAAACTAACTGGAGACATGGAGGAGGAACCTAACTGGAGACACGGAGGAGGAACCTAACTAGAGACATGGAGGAGGAGGAAACTAACTGGATACATGGAGGAGGAAACTAACTGGATACATGGAGGAGGAATATTACTGGAGACATGGAGGAGGAAACTAACTGGATACATGGAGGAGGAGGAATCTAACTGGATACATGGAGGAGGAATCTAACTGGATACATGGAGGAGGAAACTAACTGGATACATGGAGGAGGAAACTAACTGGAGACATGGAGGAGGAGGAATCTAACTGGAGACATGGAGGAGGAATCTAACTGGAGACATGGAGGAGGAGGAAACTAACTGGAGATATGGAGGAGGAAACTAACTGGAGACATGGAGGAGGAACCTAACTGGAGACACGGAGGAGGAACCTAACTAGAGACATGGAGGAGGAGGAATCTAACTGGAGACATGGAGGAGGAAACTAACTGGAGACATGGAGGAGGAGGAAACTAACTGGAGACATGGAGGAGGAACCTAACTAGAGACATGGAGGAGGAATATTACTGGAGATATGGAGGAGGAATCTAACTGGATACATGGAGGAGGAGGAATCTAACTGGAGACATGGAGGAGGAAACTAACTAGAGATATGGAGGAGGAATCTAACTGGATACATGGAGGAGGAGGAATCTAACTGGAGATATGGAGGAGGAGGAATCTAACTGGAGACATGGAGGAGGAGGAATCTAACTGGAGACATGGAGGAGGAATCTAACTGGATACATGGAGGAGGAGGAAACTAACTGGAGACATGGAGGAGGAACCTAACTGGAGACATGGAGGAGGAGGAATCTAACTGGAGACATGGAGGAGGAATCTAACTGGAGACATGGAGGAGGAGGAAACTAACTGGATACATGGAGGAGGAGGAAACTAACTGGATACATGGAGGAGGAATCTAACTGGAGACATGGAGGAGGAGGAAACTAACTGGATACATGGAGGAGGAATCTAACTGGAGACATGGAGGAGGAGGAAACTAACTGGATACATGGAGGAGGAGGAAACTAACTGGATACATGGAGGAGGAGGAAACTAACTGGATACATGGAGGAGGAATATTACTGGAGATATGGAGGAGGAATCTAACTGGAGACATGGAGGAGGAATATTACTGGAGACATGGAGGAGGAAACTAACTGGAGACATGGAGGAGGAGGAATCTAACTAGAGACATGGAGGAGGAATATTACTGGAGATATGGAGGAGGAGGAAACTAACTGGAGACATGGAGGAGGAATCTAACTGGAGATATGGAGGAGGAGGAATCTAACTGGAGACATGGAGGAGGAATCTAACTGGATACATGGAGGAGGAATCTAACTGGATACATGGAGGAGGAATATTACTGGAGACATGGAGGAGGAATCTAACTGGATACATGGAGGAGGAATATTACTGGAGACATGGAGGAGGAAACTAACTGGAGACATGGAGGAGGAATCTAACTGGAGACATGGAGGAGGAGGAATCTAACTGGATACATGGAGGAGGAATCTAACTGGAGACATGGAGGAGGAAACTAACTGGAGACATGGAGGAGGAATCTAACTGGATACATGGAGGAGGAATCTAACTGGATACATGGAGGAGGAATCTAACTGGAGACATGGAGGAGGAATCTAACTGGATACATGGAGGAGGAATCTAACTGGAGACATGGAGGAGGAGGAATCTAACTGGATACATGGAGGAGGATTCTAACTGGAGACATGGAGGAGGAGGAATCTAACTGGAGACATGGAGGAGGAAACTAACTGGATACATGGAGGAGGAAACTAACTGGAGACATGGAGGAGGAGGAATCTAACTGGATACATGGAGGAGGAAACTAACTGGAGACATGGAGGAGGAAACTAACTGGAGACACGGAGGAGGACTCTAACTGGATACATGGAGGAGGAGGAATCTAACTAGATACATGGAGGAGAATTCTAACTGGAGACATGGAGGAGGAGGAAACTAACTGGAGACATGGAGGAGGAACCTAACTGGAGACACGGAGGAGGAACCTAACTGGAGACATGGAGGAGGAACCTAACTGGAGACACGGAGGAGGACTCTAACTGGAGACACGGAGGAGGAAACTAACTGGAGACATGGAGGAGGAATCTAACTGGAGACATGGAGGAGGAAACTAACTGGAGACATGGAGGAGGAGGAAACTAACTGGAGACATGGAGGAGGAATCTAACTGGAGACATGGAGGAGGAGGAAACTAACTGGAGACATGGAGGAGGAATCTAACTGGAGACATGGAGGAGGAGGAATCTAACTGGATACATGGAGGAGAATTCTAACTGGAGACATGGAGGAGGAGGAAACTAACTGGAGACATGGAGGAGGAACCTAACTGGAGACACGGAGGAGGAACCTAACTGGAGACATGGAGGAGGAACCTAACTGGAGACACGGAGGAGGACTCTAACTGGAGACACGGAGGAGGAAACTAACTGGAGACATGGAGGAGGAATCTAACTGGAGACATGGAGGAGGAAACTAACTGGAGACATGGAGGAGGAGGAAACTAACTGGAGACATGGAGGAGGAATCTAACTGGAGACATGGAGGAGGAGGAAACTAACTGGAGACATGGAGGAGGAATCTAACTGGAGACATGGAGGAGGAGGAAACTAACTGGAGACATGGAGGAGGAATCTAACTGGAGACATGGAGGAGGAAACTAACTGGAGACACGGAGGAGGAGGAAACTAACTGGAGACACGGAGGAGGAAACTAACTGGAGACACGGAGGAGGAGGAACCTAACTGGAGACACGGAGGAGGAATCTAACTGGAGACATGGAGGAGGAGGAAACTAACTGGAGACATGGAGGAGGAAACTAACTGGAGACACGGAGGAGGAAACTAACTGGAGACATGGAGGAGGAATCTAACTGGAGACATGGAGGAGGAAACTAACTGGAGACATGGAGGAGGAATCTAACTGGAGACATGGAGGAGGAATCTAACTGGAGACATGGAGGAGGAAACTAACTGGAGACATGGAGGAGGAAACTAACTGGAGACATGGAGGAGGAAACTAACTGGAGACATGGAGGAGGAAACTAACTGGAGACATGGAGGAGGAATCTAACTGGAGACATGGAGGAGGAAACTAACTGGAGACATGGAGGAGGAACCTAACTGGAGACATGGAGGAGGAATCTAACTGGAGACATGGAGGAGGAAACTAACTGGAGACATGGAGGAGGAGGAAACATGAACATAGCTCACTAATGCCAGCTTGTTATGATATAAAAAACACATTATTAAAGCTTGTATATCATATAATTACATACATAATGTGGAATATGGAACAGAATATGGTGTATACTGCAATTGAATAATTGTCATGCAACATTTGAAATGCATAATCAAAAAACTATATTTTATCCAAGGCTGGGCCTAAAAAATGATATAAAAGGTCATACAAGAAGTTTAGAAGTGATTCCTATGTTGAAGATGTAAATCATATGTGTTTGTCACGATCGTCTTCGGGTGAAAGAGTGGACCAAGGCGCAGCGTGATAATGATACATCTTCTTTAATAAAATGAAGACGAAACAAAATACTTATACAAATGAACAAAACAACAAAACGTGAAGCTATACAGACTAAGTGCTAACATGCAACATAGACATAGACAAACCAGACACAAAACATAGAATGCCCACCCAACTCACGTCCTGACCCACTAAAACAAACCATTGACACAATAACTAGGGTCAGAACGTGACAGTGTTGGTCTGTGGTGTGTAATGGTTGCAACCATTACACACCACTTGACACATATATTGATGTGTAAATTGATTATTCCAGTTACTAATAAGCATGCACACAGAAAATTACTGTAAAAACACCGTTAAATCCCTGTGGATTGATGAGGAATGTAAAAATGTTGTGGCTGAGAGGGATGAGCCGAAAAGGAATGGCAAATAAGTCTGGCTGCACAGCCGATTGGTAAACGTACTATACATTGAGAAATCATGTGACTAAACTGAACAGAGATAAGATAAGAAATTGTATAGTATAAAACAAAGATAAATGTCATAGGGAATGATAGTAAAAAGCTTTTGAGCACCTTAAATGTAATTTGGGGCAAAAAGGCGAACTTGTCTACAACTTTCATTGAATCAGATGGCTCGTTCATTACAACACCCGCTGATATTGCCAACTACTTTAATTATTCTTTAATTGGTAAGATTAGCACATTTTGGCATGAAATGCCAACAACAAATTCTTTACCTGTACATCTATGTACAATTCCAGTCAAAATATTCGACACACCTTCTCATTCAAGGGTTTTTCTTTATTTGGCTATTTTCTACATTGTAGAATAATAGTGAAGACATCAAAACTATGACATAACACATATGGAATCATTTAGTAACCAAACTCTTAAGGATCGGCCCCTTTTTTTCAATTTTCGCTCAGGCCCTGAAGCAAGGATATGCATTTCCTTGGTACCATTTGAAAGGAAACACTTAGAATTTTGTGGAAATGTGAAAGAAATGTAGAAGAATATTAATCTGGTAAAATATGATAAATAGAAAATAACAACCGTTCTTTTTGTATTTTGTTTTTACCATCATCTTTGAAATGAGAAAGGCCATAATGTCACGCCCTGACCTTAGAGAGCCTTTTTATGTCTCTATTTCGTTTGGTCAGGGTGTGATTTGGGTGGGCATTCTATGTCCTTTACATTCTATGTTTTGTTTTCTATGTTTCTTTATTTCTATGTTTTGGCCGGGTATGGTTCAAATCAAATCAAATCAAATGTTATTTGTCACATACACATGGTTAGCAGATGTTAATGCAAGTGTAGCGAAATGCTTGTGCTTCTAGTTCCGACAATGCAGTAATAACCAACAAGTAATCTAACCTAACAATTCCACAACTACTACCTTATACACACAAGTGTAAAGGGATAAAGAATATGTACATAAAGATATATGAATGAGTGATGGTACAGAACGGCATAGGCAAGATGCAGTAGATCACATATGTCAGAGTCAAGGCCCGCGGGCCACATCCGGCCCGCGAGAAGGTTTTTTACGGCCCCTGGGATGATCTTGATTTATTATTAGAACCGGCCCGCAGACCGCAGCAAGCCGGCAGCCCGCAGATCTTTTACACGCACCAATACTACATTTCCCACAATGCAACGGTGACGCACCGAGCAGTAGGCTGCTTCATTTCAATATTTATTGGCACAGCAGTCGTCAGCATCACAGTAAAATTAACTTTCAGATACCCATCAAAAATGGCAAAACGGAAGGTGGACACTGAGAACCGGGGGTTTCAAACAAGGTGGGAGTCGGAGTATATGTTCACGGAGGTAGCTGGAAAACCTGTGTGTCTTCTGTGTGGAGAAAGTGTGGCGGTACTGAAAGAGTATAATCTGAGACGACATTATGAAACGAAACACGCGGACAAAAACAAGAATATGGACATGGAACAAAGGCTACAAAAGGCAGAGGAATTAAAACGAGGCCTCAAATCTCGACAGGCTCTGTTCAAAAAAGCCAAATCACAAGGCCAGGCTGCTGTCAAGGCCAGTTTTATTTTGGCAGAAGAGATCGCTAAATCAGCCCGGCCATTTACGGAGGGGGATTTCATCAAAAACTGCATGATTAAAGTTTGTGACGAAGTTTGCCCAGAAAAAAGGCAACTCTTTTTAAATGTGAGTATGAGCAGAAACACCATTGCCGAGAGAGTAGACCAGTTGTCCATCAATCTAAAAGAGCAGCTTGTGAAAAAGGGAAAAGTTATAATTATATTTATATTTTAAAAATATTTCAGTTGAGTGGATGATAGAAAATTGCTATTATTGTTTTTTTCTTTGAAGTAAATTTAGCCCACTTTTGCTAAAATAGAAAATATAGGCTACTGATGGTGCCTTGAATACCGGTTTCTTTCATTTAATGTTCATGTTATGGGGATTTTTATATAAAGGAAATTTGTCTTTTGTGTCTGTTGAAAATTAAAGATTACTGACAGAGCCATAAGAAAATATTGCTTTATTTATCTGATCATATTGGAATATATTTGTTAGGTTTTCAGTAGGTTCAATTAGGTTCACTAGACTATATGCGTCATTTAAAAAAATTTCAATGAACATTCGAACAGTCCGGCCCTCGGCTTGTAGCTAAATTTTTTATTTGGCCCTCCGTCCATTTGACTTTGACACCCCTGCAGTAGATGGTATAAAGTACAGTCTATACCTATGAGATGAGTAATGTAGGGTTTATAAACATAAAGTGGCATAGTTTAAAGTGGCTAGTGATACATGTATTACATAAAGATGGCAAGATGCAGTAGATGATATAGAGTACAGTATATACATATACATATGAGATGAGTAATGTAGGGTATGTAAACATTATATTAAGTGGCATTGTTTAAAGTGGCTAGTGATACATTTTTACATAATTTCCATCAATTCCCATTATTAAAGTGGCTGGAGTTGAGTCAGTATGTTGGCAGCGGCCACTAAATGTTAGTGGTGGCTGTTTAACAGTCTGATGGCCTTGAGATAGAAGCTGTTTTTCAGTCTCTCGGTCCCTGCTTTGATGCACCTGTACTGACCTCGCCTTCTGGCTGATAGCAGTTTGAACAGGCAGTAGCTCGGGTGATTGTTGTCCTTGATGATCTTTATGGCCTTCCTGTGACATCGGGTGGTGTAGGTGTCCTGGAGGGTAGGTAGTTTGCCCCCGGTGATGCGTTGTGCAGACCTCACTACCCTCTGGAGAGCCTTACGGTTGTGGGCGGAGCAGTTGCCGTACCAGGCGGTGATACAGCCCGACAGGATGCTCTCGATTGTGCATCTGTAGAAGTTTGTGAGTGCTTTTGGTGACAAGCCGAATTTCTTCAGCCTCCTGAGGTTGAAGAGGCGCTGCTGCGCCTTCTTCACAACGCTGTCTGTGTGGGTGGACCAATTCAGTTTGTCCGTGATGTGTACACCGAGGAACTTAAAACTTTCCACCTTCTCCACTACTGTCCCGTCGATGTGGATAAAGGGGTGCTCCCTCTGCTGTTTCCTGAAGTCCACAATCATCTCCTTTGTTTTGTTGACGTTGAGTGTGAGGTTATTTTCCTGACACCACACTCCGAGGGCCCTCACCTCCTCCTTGTAGGCCGTCTCGTCGTTGTTGGTAATCAAGCCTACCACTGTAGTGTCGTCCGCAAACTTGATGATTGAGTTGGAGTCGTGCATGGCCACGCAGTCGTGGGTGAACAGGGAGTACAGGAGAGGGCTCAGAACGCACCCTTGTGGGGCCCCAGTGTTGAGGATCAGCGGGGTGGAGATGTTGTTACCTACCCTCACCACCTGGGGGCGGCCCGTCAGGAAGTCCAGGACCCAGTTGCACAGGGCGGGGTCGAGACCCAGGGTCTCGAGCTTGATGACGAGTTTGGAGGGTACTATTGTGTTAAATGCTGAGCTGTAGTCGATGAACAGCATTCTCACATAGGTATTCCTCTTGTCCAGATGGGTTAGGGCAGTGTGCAGTGTGGTTGCGATTGCGTCGTCTGTGGACCTATTGGGTCGGTAAGCAAATTGGAGTGGGTCTAGGGTGTCAGGTAGGGTGGAGGTGATATGGTCCTTGACTAGTCTCTCAAAGCACTTCATAATGACGGAAGTGAGTGCTACGGGGCGGTAGTCGTTTAGCTCAGTTACCTTAGCTTTCTTGGGAACAGGAACAATGGTGGCCCTCTTGAAGCATGGGGGAACAGCAGACTGGGATAAGGATTGATTGAATATGTCCTTAAACACACCAGCCAGCTGGTCTGAGCATGCTCTGAGGACGCGGGTGGGAATGCCGTCTGGGCCTGCAGCCTTGCGAGGGTTAACACGTTTAAATGTTTTACTCACCTCGGCTGCAGTGAAGGAGAGCCCGCAGGTTTTGGTAGCGGGCTGTGTCAGTGGCACTGTATTGTTCTCAAAGCAAGCAAAACAGTGATTTAGTCTGTCTGGGAGCAAGACATCCTGGTCCGCGACGGGGCTGGTTTTCTTTTTGTAATCCGTGATTGACAGTAGATCCTGCCACATACCTCTTGTGTCTGAGCTGTTGATTTGCGACTCTACTTTGTCTCTATACTGGCACTTAGCTTGTTTGATTGCCTTGTGAGGGAATAGCTACACTGTTTGTATTCGGTCATGTTTCCGGTCACCTTGCCCTGGTTAAAAGCAGTGGTTCGCGCTTTCAGTTTCACGCGAATGCTGCCATCAATCCATGGTTTCTGGTTTGGGAATGTTTTATTTGTTGCTGTGGGTACGACATCGTCAATGCACTTTCTAATGAACTCGCTCACCGAATCAGCGTATTCGTCAATGTTGTTGTTGGACGCAATGCGGAACATATTCCAATCCACGTGATCGAAGCAGTCTTGAAGCGTGGAGTCAGATTGGTCGGACCAGCGTTGAACAGACCTGAGCGCGGGAGCTTGCCGTTTTAGTTTCTGTTTGTAGGCTGGAAGCAACAAAATTGAGTCGTGGTCAGCTTTTCCGAAAGGAGGGCGGGGGAGGGCCTTATATGCGTTGCGGAAGTTAGTATAACAATGATCCAAGATTTTACCAGTCCTGGTAGCACAATCGATATGCTGATAGAATTTAGGGAGTCTTGTTTTCAGATTAGCCTTGTTAAAATCCCCAGCTACGATGAATGCAGCCTCAGGGTGTGTGGTTTCCAGTTTACATAAAGTCAGATAAAGTTCGTTCAGGGCCATCGATGTGTCTGCTTGGGGGGGAATATATACGGCTGTGATTATAATCGAAGAGAATTCCCTTGGTAGATAATGCGGTCGACATTTGATTGTGAGGAATTCTAAATCAGGTGAACAGAATGACTTGAGTTCCTGTATGTTGTTATGATCACACCACGTCTCCTTAATCATAAGGCATACACCCCCGCCCCTCTTCTTACCAGAAAGATGTTTGTTTCTGTCGGCGCGATGCGTGAAGAAACCAGCTGGCTGCACCGACTCCGTTAGCGTCTCTCGAGTGAACCATGTTTCCGTGAAGCAAAGAACGTTACAGTCTCTGATGTCTCTCTGGAATGTTACCCTTACTCGGATTTCCTCAACCTTGTTGTCAAGAGACTGGACATTGGCGAGTAGTATGTTAGGGAGTGGAGCGCGATGTGCCCGTCTCCGAAGCCTGACCAGAAGACTGCTTCGTTTGCCCCTTTTATGGCGTCGTTGTTTAGGGTCGCCGGCTGGCATATTCCTGGTTGTAATGATGGTGAGTTGACGTTGCTCTTATATTCAGTAGTTCCTCCCGACTGTATGTAATGAAACCTAAGATTACCTGGGATACCAATGTAAGAAATAACACATAAAAAATAATAAAATACTGCATAGTTTCCTAGGAACGCGAAGCGAGGCGGCCATCTCTGTCGGCGCCGGAGATGGCCCAATCAGGGACAGCTGTCTATCGTTGTCTCTGATTGGGAACCATACTTAGGTAACCCTTTTTCCCACCGTTGGGTGTGGGTGGTTAACTTTGTTAGAGGCTTCATACCCCTGTTAAGCTTCACGGTCGTTCTGTATTGTTTATTGTTTCGTTGGCGACATTCAAATTAAAAGGAATATGTACGCTCACCACGCTGCACCTTGGTCTTCTTCCAGCATCGGCCGTGACACATAATGTATTATTCCAGCTCAGGTGCAATTTAGATATTGGCCACTAGATGGCATCAGTGTATTTGCAACGATTTAGACTGATCCAATGAACCATTGCATTTCTGTAAAAAAAATGTATCAAGACTGATCAAATGTGCCTGATGTGTTTATTAATAACTTTCATGTTCAAAACTGTGCACTCTCCTCAAACAATTGTATGGTATTCTTTCACTGTAAAGCTACTGTAAATTGGATAGCACAGTTAGATTAACAAGAATTTAAGCTTTCTGTCAATATCAGATATGTCTATGTCCTGCGAAATGTTCTTGTTACTTACAACCTCATGCTAATCGCATTAGCCTACGTTAGCTCAACAGTCCCGCAGGGGACCCACCCATCCTGAAGAAGTTTTAAACAAATCAAAATATATTTTAGATTCTTCAAAGTTGCCAGCCTTTGTCTTGATGACAGCTTTGCACACTCTCTCAACATTCTCTCAACCAGCTTCACCTGGAATGCTTTTCCAACAGACTTGAAGGAGTTCCCACATATGCTGAGCACTTGTTGGCTACTTTTCCTTCACTCTGCAGCCCAACTCATCCCAACTCATCTCTTGATATCCATGACTGCCAGATGGTACAGCATGATTCATCACTCCAGAGAACACATTTCCACTGCTCCAGAGACCAACGGCAGCGAGCTTTGCACCACTCCAGCCGATGCTTGGCATTACCAGCTTCACGGCATGGTTAGATTTGGCTACTCGGCCATGGAAAAACATTTCATGAAGCTCCTGACAAACAGTGTGCTGACATTGCTTCCAGAGGCAGTTAGGACCTCGGTAGTTAGTGTTGCAACCGAGGACAGACAATTTTTATGCACTACTTGCTTCATCACTCGTTGGTCCCATTCTGTGAGCTTGTTTGGTCTACCACTTTGCTGCTGAGCCATTGTTGCTTCTAAACGTTTCCACTTCACAATAACAGCACTTACAGTTGACCGGGGAAGCTCAGGGGCAAGAATTTTGATGAACTGACCTGTTGGAAAGGTGTCATCCTATGAAGGTGCCACATTGAATGTTACTGAACTCTTCAGTGCGGGCCATTCTACATGCCCGATTTCTGTCTATGGAAATGTCATGTCTGTCTGCTTGATTTGATACACCTGTCAGCAACTGGTGTGGCTGAAATAGCTGAATCCGCTCATTTGAAGGGGTGACCACATACTTTCTTGCCATGTAGTGGATATTGTATATAAATATATATATATATATTGAACAAAAATATAAATGCAACATGTAAAGTGTTGGTCCGAAGTTTCTTCCACCTTCTCTCTCTTTCTTCTCACAAATGTGTTTTCCCTCCCTGTTAGTGAGCATTTCTTCTTTGCCAAGATAATCCATCCACCTGACAAGTATGGCATATAAAGAAGCTGATTAAACAGCATGCTCATTACACAGGTGCACCTTGTGCTCGGGACAAGAAAAGGCCACTCTAAAAATGTGCAGTTTTGACACACAACACAATGCAACAGATTTGAAGGAGCTTGTAATTTGAATGCTGACTGCATGAACGTACCAGAGCTTTTGCCAGAGAATTGAGTGTTAATTCCTCTACCATAAACCGCCTCCAATGTCGTTTTAGAGAATTTGGCAGTACGTCCAACTGGCCTCATAACCGCAGACCACATGTATGGCGTCGTGTGGGCGAACCATTTGCTGATGCCGTTGTGAACAGAGTGCCCCATTTTTTATTAATTTGTAAAATGTTGAAAATATAATTCAATTTTTACATTATGCGGAATTGTGTGTAGGTCAGTGACAAAAAAAAATCTAAATTGAATCTATTTAAAATTCAGGCTCTAACACAAAATTATCAGGAAAAAGTCAAGGGGCGTGAAAACTTTCTGAATGGCACTGTAGCTACCTCTATCAATCCAGTATCCCTGCACATTGTAAATATGGTATTTGAACTGATCCTGTGTATAGTATGATTACCCCTAAACATATCTACCTCCATCCCTCCAGTATCCCTGCACATTGTAAATATGGTATTGGAACTGCTAACTTACTTTATCATGTTCTTCTTATTTTTATTTCTCGTGTATTATTGTTCTACCTTGTAATTTTAGGATTACATTGTTATTGATTATTACATTGTTGGGGTTAGAGCTTGGAAGAAAGGCATTTCACTGTACTTGTGCATCAGTGGAGACTGCTGAGGGGAGGATGGCTCAAAATAATGGCTGGAACGAAGCAAATGGAATGGCATCATGTGTTTGATGTATTTGATACCAGTCCACCTATTCCGCTGCAGCTATTACCACGCGCCCATCTTTCCCAATTCAGGTGTCACCAACTTCCTGTGTTGTGCATGTGACTTTAACACTTGCAACTTGTATTCTGGCTCCGGCCAACCCATTGGTTTCTGGAACAATCAGATGGGAAAGGAAATGCCTTCAAATGAAATGTGTCTTCCGCATTTAACCCACCCCTCTGAATCAGAGAGGTGCATTGGGGAGGGTTTCCATAATCGACATCCACGCCATCGGCGTCCGGGGAACTGCCTTTTCCAGTGGCAGAACGACATATTTTTACCTCGTCAGCTCATGAATTCGATCCAGCAACCTTTCGGTTACAGGCCCAACGCTCTAACCACTAGGCTACCTGCCGCCCCTCGATTGTCTTTGCATTCGGTGAAGGGTCAGTGGGTGGGTACTCTCATTGCGGAGAAGAAACTATCGTCAGTGGGCGGAGCATAGCGTATGGCCGGAGCAAGGAGTCTGGTTAGGCTGGCAATATATCTCTAGCTTCCTCATCGCTACGCAGAAGCATGGATTAATTATAGAATTATGAAAGGCCACATTACAGTGTATCTCATTAATAAAAGTCTAAGCATTTGTTACTTAGATTGACGCACAAGTGCATCAATAGACCGGACTAACAACCCATAACTGATGAGGCTCTCAGGCTCCTGGCTGCAGCCCTGACACACTCTACCCTCCTGACATCTCCCTCAGATAACATTATCCATGCTAGCTCCCTACCTGACATCTCCCTCAGACAACATTATCCATGCTAGCTCCCTCCCTGACATCTCCCTCAGACAACATTATCCATGCTAGCTCCCAACCTGACATCTCCCTCAGACAACATTATCCATACTAGCTCCCTCCCTGACATCTCCCTCAGACAACATTATCCATGCTAGCTCCCTACCTGACATCTCCCTCAGACAACATTATCCATGCTAGCTCCCTCAGACAACATTATCCATGCTAGCTCCCTCTGACAACATTATCCATACTAGCTCCCTCTGACAACATTATCCATGCTAGCTCCCTCAAGACAACATTATCCATGCTAGCTCCCTCAGACAACATTATCTATGCTAGCTCCCTCAGACACCATTATCCATGCTAGCTCCCTCAGACAACATTATCCATGCTAGCTCCTTCAGACAACATTATCCATGCTAGTTCCCTCAGACAACATTATCCATGCTAGCTCCCTCCCTGACATCTCCCTCAGACAACATTATCCATGCTAGCTCCATCCCTGACATCTCCCTCAGACAACATTATCCATTCTAGCTCCCTCCCTGACATCTCCCTCAGACAACATTATCAATGCTAGCTCCCTCAGACAACATTATCCATGCTAGCTCCCTCAGACAACATTATCCATGCTAGATCCCTCAGACAACATTATCCATGCTAGCTCCTTCAGACAACATTATCCATGCTAGTTCCCTCAGACAACATTATCCATGCTAGCTCCCTCCCTGACATCTCCCTCAGACAACATTATCCATGCTCGCTCCATCCCTGACATCTCCCTTAGACAACATTATCCATGCTAGTTCCCTCAGACAACATTATCCATGCTAGCTCCCTCCCTGACATCTCCCTTAGACAACATTATCCATGCTAGTTCCCTCAGACAACATTATCCATTCTAGCTCCCTCCCTGACATCTCCCTCAGACAACATTATCCATGCTAGCTCCCTCAGACAACATTATCCATGCTAGCTCCCTCAGACAACATTATCCATGCTAGCTCCCTCAGACAACATTATCAATGCTAGCTCCCTCAGACAACATTATCCATGCTAGCTCCCTCAGACAACATTATCCATGCTAGCTCCCTCAGACAACATTATCCATGCTAGCTCCCTCAGACAACATTATCCATGCTAGCTCCCTCAGACAACATTATCCATGCTAGCTCCCTACCTGACAGCCAGTGAGAGAAAATGCTAATCTCCTCCAACATCTCTCTCTCTATCTGTTTCTCTCTCTCTATCTGTTTCTCTCTCTCTGTCTGTTTCTCTCTCTCTATCTGTTTCTCTCTCTCTATCTGTTTCTCTCTCTCTCTATCTGTTTCTCTCTCTCTATCTGTTTCTCTCTCTCTATCTGTTTCTCTCTCTCTCTATCTGTTTCTCTCTCTCTATCTGTTTCTCTCTCTCTATCTGTTTCTCTCTCTCTATCTGTTTCTCTCTCTCTCTTTTTTCTCTCTCTCTCTCTTTTTTCTCTCTCTCTCTCTTTTTTCTCTCTCTCTCTCTTTTCTCTCTCTCTCTTTTCTCTCTCTCTCTTTTTTCTCTCTCTCTATCTGTTTCTCTCTCTCTCTTTTTTCTCTCTCTCTCTCTTTTTTCTCTCTCTCTATCTGTTTCTATCTCGCTCTATCTGTTTTTCTCTCTCTCTCTCTTTTTTCTCTCTCTCTATCTGTTTCTCTCTCTCTCTCTTTTCTCTCTCTCTCTCTCTTTTTTCTCTCTCTCTATCTGTTTCTCTCTCTCTTTTTTCTCCCTCTCTCTCTTTTTTCTCTCTCTCTATCTGTTTCTCTCTCTCTCTCTCTTTTTTCTCTCTCTCTCTCTTTTTTCTCTCTCTCTATCTGTTTCTCTCTCTCTCTCTTTTTTTCTCTCTCTCTCTCGTTTTTCTCTCTCTCAATTCAATTCAATTCAATTGACTTTATTGACATGGTAAGTTCATTATTACTTACATTGTCAAAGTATACATATCGAAAAATAAAAATCAAATATATATGTATATATATACAAAATATATATATATTTATATATAAATAAATGGTGGGACCAACATTAATAATAATAGTAGTAGTGGACATGGGATTACCATTAACAACAACTACAACAACAATATTAATCAGAACAACAATACATTAAATCAATGGTAGTAGACCAGTGTCAATATGACTTGAGAAGACATATGACCTGGTATGAAAGACAAAACAAAACTAAGCTAAATGGGAAATATTATCAACATTACTTTGCATTTTTCACTGGCTGTCCCTCAGGTTGTGGCAGGAGGACACATATTTGGCTGCCAAAACTGCACATTTTGGCTTTTCACCCAATAAATATTTGATTTTTTCTTCATCTTTTATAGTTTCAAATTCTTTGTATTGAGTTATAATTTTGGGAAAGAAATATGCTCTTAGGTCTGAGTATTTGTCACAGTGTAGTAGGAAATGCACCTCTGTCTCTACCTCTCCCCTGGAGCAGAGTGAGCACAGCCTGTCCTCTCTGGGCAGCCAGGTTTGTCTGTGACGACCGGTCTCTATAGCCAGACTGTGCTCACTGAGTCTGTACCTAGTCAATGTTTTCCTCAGTTTTCTATCAGTCACAGTGGTCAGATAGTCTGCCACCATGTACTGTCTGTTTAGAGCCAAATAGCATTGAAGTTTACTTTGATTTTTTGTGGTGTCTTTCCAATAGGTTATATATTTTTCTTTTTGTTTTGTGATGATTTGGTTGGGCCAGATTTTCTGAGGGCTGTCCCGAGGCTCTATGGGGTTGGTTTGGGTTGGTGAACTGAGCCTCAGAACCAGCTGGCTGAGGGGACTCTTCTCTGGTTTCATCTCTTGACATTGTAGAGCTGTGTGATGGAATGTTTTAGGGTCACTTGTTTTTAGATGGTTGTAAAATTTGATGGCTCTTTTTTCTATTCGAATGAGGAGGGGGTATTGGCCCAATTCTGCCCTACATGCGTTATTTGGAGTTTTTCTTTGTACTTGCAATACAGTCTTGCAAAACTCTGCATGCAATATTTCAGTTGGATGTTTGTCCCATTTAGTAAATTCATTATTAGAGAGTGGACCCCATACTTCACTGCCATATAGAGCAATTGGTTCTATAACTGATTGAAACATTTTGAGCCAGATTCTAATTGGAATTTCAATTTTGATGTTCCTTTTAATGGCATAGAATGCTCTTCTTGCTTTGTCTCTCAGCTCATTCACAGCCATGTGAAAGCTACCTGTGTTGCTGATATTTAGTCCTAGATATGTGTAGTTTTTGGTGTGTTCTAATAGAACTGTGTCCAAATAGAATTTATATTTGTCATCCTTATTTCCCGACCTTTTTTGGAATATCATTATATTTGTTTTTTTTAGGTTAACGGTCAGAGCCCAGGTCTGACAGAACCTGTGAAGACGATCTAGGTGCTGCTGTAACCCCTCTTTAGTGGGAGACAGCAGCACCAGGTCATCTGCGTACAGCAGACACTTGATTTCAGTGTTGTGTAGGGTGATACCAGGTGCTGCCGATTCTTCTAATGTTTTTGCCAATTCATTAATGTAGATGTTAAATAATGTTGGACTTATTGGGCAGCCCTGTTTCACTCCCCGCCCCTGAGAGAAGAAGTCTGTTTGCTTGTTGCCAATTTTAACCGCACATTTGTTTTTAGTGTACATTGATTTAATAAAATCATATGTTTTCCCTCCAATACCACTTTCTATTAGTTTAGAAAAAAGACCTTCGTGCCAAATTGAATCAAATGCTTTCTTGAAATCTACAAAACACGAGTAGATTTTGCCTTTGTTTTGGTTAACTTGTTTATCAATTAGAGTGTGGAGGGTGTAAATGTGGTCTGTTGTACGATAATTTTTTAGAAATCCAATCTGGCTTCTGCTCAGGACGTTGTGTTCGTCAAGGAAATGATGTAGTCTGCTATTTATAATACTGCAGAGAATTTTCCCCAAGTTGCTGTTAACGCAAATTCCTCTGTAATTATTTGGGTCAAATTTGTCTCCATTTTTATAGATTGGTGTGATCAATCCCTGGTTCCAAATATCGGGGAAAATACCTGCAGTGAGGATAATGTTGAAGAGTTTGAGTATAGCCAATTTGAATTTGTGGTCTGTATATTTGATCATTTCATTTAAAATACCATCAGCACCACAGGCCTTTTTGGGTTGGAGATTGCATAGTTTTTCCAATAATTCTTCTTCTGTAATTGGGGTATCCACAGGATTCTGATAGTCTTTGACTGCTAATTCAAGGATTTGTAATTTTTCTTGTATATCTTTTTGTTCTGGGCTCTTTGTTATATTGCTGTAGAGGTTTGCAAAGTGATTTCTCCACATATCCCCATTTTGGATAGCCAATTCCTCATGATGAGGTTTGTTTAATTTATTCCAATTCTCCCAGAAGTGGTTTGATTCTATGGATTCCTCAATTCCAACCAGCTGATTTCTAATGTGCTGTTCCTTTTTTGTTCTTAGGGTGCGTTTGTATTGCTTCAGTGTTTCCCCATATTGAAGGCGTATATTTTTGTTGTCTGGTTCTCTGTGTTTTTGATTAGATATATTTCTCAATGACTTTCTTAGATTTTTGCAATCATTATCAAACCATTTTTCATTATCTGTTATTTTTGGTTTGCTCTTATGCTTCTTTAGATTAGCCAAGGAGGCTAATTTGTCAAATATAAAGTTTATGTTCCTAACGGCCAAATTTACACCTTCATTGCTGAAGGAGAATGTTAAGGCTAAAAAGTTGTCCAGGAGAGATTGTATTTTTTGGCTACTAATTGCTTTTTGGTAGATGTCTGTACTGTTTGCACTCCATCTATAGGCTTGTTTAGTACCATGTAATTTATTGGGCCGTGATGCTTCATGGTTGGGTTCTGCTCTTCTCAGATACACTGTGATTTTACTGTGGTCTGAGAGAGGTGTTAGTGGGCTGACTGTGAAGGCTCTGAGAGACTCTGGGTTTAGGTCGGTGAGGAAGTAGTCTACAGTGCTGCTGCCAAGGGATGAGCTGTAGGTGTACCTGCCAAAAGAGTCTCCTCTCAGCCTGCCATTGACTATGTACAGACCCAGTGTTCGACAGAGCTTCAGGAGCTGTACTCCGTTTTTGTTTTTCACTTTGTCATAGTTGTTTCTGTGGGGGTATGTGGGGAGGGAAAGGTTATTGCTTCCTGGTAGGTGTTTATCCCCATGACTGTTAATAGTGTCTTGTTCTTCTGCTGTTCTAGCATTCAGGTCTCCACAGACCAGTACGTTGCCTTGGGCCTGAAAGTGACTAATCTCCCCTTCTAGAATGGAGAAGCTCTCTTCATTGAAGTAGGGTGACTCTGAGGGGGGAATGTATGTGGCACAGAGGAAGACGTTTTTATCTGTCAAGATAGCCTCCTTGTTGATTTTTAACCAGATAAAGAATTCTCCTGTTTTGATCAATTCGATTGAATTAATTAGTTCAGATTTATACCATATTAACATTCCTCCTGAGTCTCTGCCCTGTTTGATTCCTTTTAATTTAGTGGATGGTATGATTATCTCCCTATAACCTAGTGGACAGCCAGTGGAAACATCACCTCTGCACCATGTTTCCTGTAGTACTACAATATCAACATCATCAATTTCTTTCAGGAAGTCTGGGTTTCTGCTCTTTAGCCCAAAAGCAGAGGACTTCAATCCTTGTATATTCCAACATGCAACGTAAAAAGACTTTTTTTCTTTACCTTTCAAAATGAGACAAACATTCACAATCCAAGAAGAACCATTAAAACAGGATTTTTTAATTAAAGTAAACTCTTATTTTGCAAATGTGATTTGTTTATCATTTAAGATAGAATTTGTGTCATGCCACTTGGGTGGATGTAGTGTGAGGATGGTGGTGTTCTTGTGCTCATCTTACCATGACCCTCGGCCTATCACATGTGAGCATAGTAGACTCAGCATTTGTTTAATGTCACTCATTTGGTTGGTGGGGGCTGGGCCAGTTGCTCCTCTCACAGCCTGTGCGTAGCTCTCTCTGCTGGGCTGTGGCTCCTTCAGGTGTGGATCTGCGGTGGGGGGCAGGGGGGTGGGAGGCCTCGTCTGGGTGGCTCTGAAGCTGGGCTGGGGTGGTCTGTGCTGCGCTGGCTGTGGTGGGCATTGAGGTTGGTGGTGCTGTGGTCGTGGCTGGGGGGTCCAGGGTGCTGGTCCGGGGTGTTGTCTCGGTGATCTCGGCGGGGTGGAGATTGCTCCGCTGTTCCTGGGTGGAGAGGTCGGGCTGCGGTTTAAAGAGACGTCCTTGAGAGTCTTGGCAAGGATGGGGACTGTCTCCCTGTACAGGTGAACATGGTCATAGAGACAGTCCAGATCGAGGGTGGGATGGTGGGCCAGGTGTACATTGGGTCGCAGGGCACAGTCCCGGGATAGGCTGGCGTTTATTCTTTGGATTGTGGCAGGGTGGAAGTCCCTCCTCTGTAGAAGGGTTGACACTATGATTCTTGAGTTGGGGAAGATTGCGGAGGCCTTCTCAATCACTCCCCGTAGTGAAGTCGCCACCCTCTCCTGCTGAGCACGCAGGTCGTTGCTTCCGGTATGTATGATTATGTGGCTTGGTGACCCGAGATGGGCCTTATCAAGCAGCTCCATGGCACTCTGCGTTGTTGGGCACCACATCTTTCTCGTTTTGTGTCTAGGGAAAAGTTTCTTCTCCTGGACATACTTCCCATTTGAGTCCATTAACAGGACGATGTCAGCCAGTGTTTCTTCTGGACTGGGGGGGGCAGAGTGGGGGCTGGTGGGTGTTGGAGCTGGGGTGTGGCTGGTCTGTGTCGGTGCCACTGTCAGTGGGAGGCTGTTCTGTGGTTTGGGGAGGAGGGGTGCAGCAGGCAGGGCTGGGGAAGTCTGGCTGGTTGAGCTGGGCTCCTCTGCTGTGTGAGGGCAGGTCATAGGGTGGTGATCTATCTGCTCCTGCAGCCTGTCTTCTGCTCTCTTTCTCTCCTGCAGCTCCTCTCTTAGTGTGGTCAGCTCCTTATTGCTGCTCTGCCTGTCTTTTTGGAGCTCTCTCACCTCCTTTGTTAGATCAGCCAGCTCTCTCTTGAGTCCGTCTCTCTCTTGCTGAACCTTTTTCAGCTGTGTTGCAAGGCTGCTGTCCTGCTCTGTCCTCACCTTGGTTAGGAGCTCCTCTAAGGTGTGGTTGTCTGGTTTCTGCTTGCTCATGTTCTCCCTGAGCAGGACCACCTCCCCCTCCAGTTTGGTGAACTCATCCCTCATGGCAGCCATGGTGGTGAGGAGGGCCTGAGCCTGCTCTGCACTGAGGGGGTCGCTCTCCTCCTGGGGCGTGTCCTCCACTATGGTGGGAAGAGAGGTGCTGGATGTGCCTTTTTGGGTGGGGAGGGTAGGGGTGAGGGTGGTGCTGGTGGAGTTTATCTTGTGGGAGGGTATGTCACTGGTGGTGTCCTTCTCTCTCTCCGCTCTCTCCTTAATGGTCTGAAAGTCTGTTTCAAACAGCCTAATGTTACCTTGCACCATGACAGTCCCAGTCTTGTAGAGGTTGATTGTTATCATGGTGCTGTCAGGGTCGTCTGTCTCTTTGATTTTCAGCTTCCACCCATTACAGATTCCCTCTTTCTTTATGCATGGGTAGTGAGAGCAGACTGCTGAGCGCCATGCATTTGGCTGGTCAGTGAGGAAGATGAGATTACTCACATCACCGTTTTTGTAGAGGTCTGCAAAAAGGGTTTCTGGCCTCTCCTCTAGTAGTTTCTGTTTGAAAGCTTTCCTCATTGTGTCATTTTTGGCCTTTTTTGGGTAGAGAATGGATTCTGCGCTGAGGGGGAGTGGGGACATGGTGTCTGTGCGCTCTGCTACTACCGCTGCTGCTGCGCTGTTCTGCTGCCCCGTTGCCATGGCAACCGATTTGTTTGTCTGCTGTTCGCGCTACTTTAGTTCAAAAAACAGCAAAAAGAGTGAAAAATCCTCACACAAAAAACTGAAGATATGTTTACAGTTAGTCCGTGCTCCTTTTTGGTTTTCTCACTCAGTTTGGTCGTTTGATGTAGTTGTAATAACTGCCCTTGCTAGGTTTGTTCTAGCTCGTTTCTTCTGGCTAGCTTGTTAGTCTGCTGGCTAGGTCTTTGTTGTGTAGCTAGCTAGCTAGACTCAAAACTTCTTAACTTGAGGCGCAAAGTTACTTTTTTTTCTATTCTGAATGTATAGAGTTGTTGTTCATCACTTCTTGTCTGGAATTCTTCTTCGATTAGAGTGTTTATCTCATTCTAAAAACCAAAAAAAATCAAATATATCAGGAGCTCATGTTGAGCATGACTCTCTCTCTCTCTCTCTCTCTCTCTCTCTCTCTCTCTCTCTCTCTCTCTTACTCTCAGAGTGTCTCTCTCTCTCCTTGGCTCCCACAGGAATTTCAGATAGCCAACCTCGGGGAGGAAAGCTTTCACTGAAGGTGGAAATTATGAAACAGAAAATCTAAGCCTCTTGGTGTTGTAGCTACAGTATCTCTCCTTTGTTTATGGCAATTAATGTAGCTGTGTGCGGAGCCATCTATTAAGATTATGTAAATACATGGCTCTGGCTGTGTGTGTGGGCCATCTCCTATGTTTGGCTACCGTAGACCATTGTGCCAGTGTTGATCAGGGGAAGGGAGAGAGGCATCAATTTAATCCATCAGGCTGCATTGGGACAAAACAGGAAGGAGATGAATTAGCTTATACGAAGACCAGATGACTGTTTCTGTTTGGTAGACGAATACAGCAAATCAACTCAGACCTGATAGTGCTCTCTCTATCTCTCTCTCTAGCTCTCTCTCTCTATCTAGCTCTCTCTATAATTTTTTGCTCTCTCTATATATATATATATCCATCCCTCTCCCTCTCTCCCTCTCTCCCTCTCCCCCTCTCTCCCTCTCTCCCTCTCTCCCTCTCTCCCTCTCTCTCTATATATCAGTGGTGGGCCGTCAGGGCCAGCAAGGCCTTCTCTGCTGGCCTAAACATCATCAGAATATATATATTTTTTAAATATATTTTCCCACAAATATGTATTAAATTATTCCCCAGAGTAAGAATTATACTCTTCATTTCATAGCTTTCCTCTTGGTTGCACTGCTTCCAGCCCCAGGTTGAGATTTGGATGGCTGGTCTTAATGTTAGATCTTTTATCCAATCATATTCAGCCATCATGTGTTGCCAGGGGTCTGAAATCTGCCCTCAGGCCTTCAGAATCAACAGTGCGGGCGCTTGTAGCTTAAAGTGAATGGAAATGAAAATTTAGTGTCAACCAATCAGCTTTAGAGTTGGCTATTGTACGCCTGCTAGCTGGCTCCAGTGTTACACAGGAGCCAGCTAGCAGGCGTAGTGCGTGCACGTCTTTTGATTGGATTACCAATATTGAGAAGCAGGTCCTATGGGCAGGTCTATGCAGATCCTCAGAACTAGGAAACTGAATTTGATAAACGAATTAATTTGCGTACGACTAAGCTGTTTTTTCAACCCACAATGGCGGAAGGAGGAGAAGATATCGATTTGGTCGAGGATATAATTATAACGCCATTCTCAAGACGAACTTTTCAAGAAAAGTTAGACATTGTAAGGAGAGGTCGCCCGACGCCGATGCTACAAAGCCTGTCACAGGCGGGAAAGGGGTTCGTTCGCCACTTTCAAAGTTCCAACTACGAGCGCTACCAATGGCTCACAGGCTCCGAGAAGCACTGCAAACTGTACTGCTGGGAATGCCTATTATTTGCAAGTGATCGATTTGGTGTTTGGAGCCACACTGGCTTTGCAAACTTGAGTTGTATAACCAAGGCAGCAACGAGACACCAAAGTACGGCTGGGCACTTACAAGCAATGGTGCTTTTGAAAACTTTTGGGGACACCCGAGTGGATCTACAGCTCAATGAACAATCGCGCAGGGCAACGGAGCTGCACAATGAAAAGGTGAAGAAAAATAGGGAAATATTGAAAAGACTCATTGATTGTGTCATGTTTTTGGGTAAACAGGAACTTTCTTTTAGGGGACACGATGAAAGTGCTGACTCCACAAACAAAGGGAACTACGTGGAGCTTCTTTCTTTTCTTTCTGAAAGCAACACAGATTTACAATACCACCTGTCCACTAACAAAGTGTTCATTGGGACGTCCGGCAAAATACATAATGACCTAATTTATGCTATTGCTGAAGTGATGGGAGAAGAGATCAAAATGGAGATTAAAAAAGCTCCCTTTGTTGCTGTTATGGTGGACGAGACAACAGATGTGGGAAATGCAGCACAGCTCTCACTCGTCCTGCGTTATGTGACGGACACAGGAGTCAAGGAGCGATTTATCCGATTTGAAGATGTGACAAGCGGCAAGCGAGCTGATGACATTGCCGCTCTTATTTTCCGTTTCTTGGAGGAAAATGAATGTAGTCTGGATAAAGTTGTGGCACAGTGTTTTGATGGCGCAGCAGTCATGGCATCTGGACTCAATGGGGTGCAGGCTAAAGTTAAGGAGAGGGCACCGATGGCCTTATTCATTCACTGCTATGCACATCGACTAAATTTAGTACTGACTCAAGGAGCCTCAAAGCTTAAAGAATGCAAGGTCTTCTTTGCCAACCTCAATGGCCTTGCAGCATTTTTCTCACGATCCCCTAAGCGCACGCAACTGCTGGATGACATCTGCAAGCGTCGTCTTCCTAAGGTTGCACCAACGAGGTGGCAATATACATCTAGATTGGTCAATGCAGTCTTTGAAAAGAGAGTTGCCCTAAAGGAGCTGTTTAACCACTTACTGGAACATCATGATGACCATGACGGGATACTGTGCTTATGGCTGATGGATTTAATGCACGTTTGGATGATTTTGAGTTTTGTTTTTTGCTTGAAACATTCAATGGGATTTTTAATTATTCGGATGTGCTTTTTGGAATTCTACAGAAACAAACTTTGGATGTACAATTCTGCCTGACAAGGGTGAACGAGTTTTGTGACACAATTGAGCGAGAGAGGTGCAGGTTCAGTCAAATCTACGATGACACAGCGCGCATCTCAAGTTCACCCAACGCACGCAGAGGCCCAGCACAAGGAGACCCTCGCACATACTATCAACAACTCCACAGCAATATTCTGGACAACATTCTTTGCCAGATACGAAACAGGTTTCAAGACCACGAAAAATTTATGTTTCTCTCCCTCCTGGACCCCCGGCACTTTCAGACCTACCGGAAAAAATTCCCGCAAACAGCCTTCTCCAGCTTAACAGAGAGTCACGGAACACTGTTCGACCTATCCAAGCTAAAAACAGAACTGACTGTAATGTATGCTATGACTGATTTTGAAGGGAAAAGTCCCTCTGATCTCCTTGATTTCCTTAAGCAGAAAAATCTGAATGAGGACATGGGGCAACTTTACACATTGGCATGTGTGACAGTGACTATCCCTGTGTCCACGGCTTCTGTCCAGCGGTCATTCTCGGCCTTAAAGCGAATCAAAACGTATTCCAGAAATGCTACTGGACAGACTCGGCTTTCAGCATTAGCCTCCATGTCGATAGAAAAGGACTTATTGGTGGAACTAAAACGCACAGATAGACTGCACAACAGAGTCATTGAAGTCTTCTTGAGGAAAGAAAGGAGGAAGGATTTTGTGTTCAAATAATCAGTCTTTGGTGAGTAGGCATACAATGCATGTTATTTTTTATTAAATGTGTATGTATGTTTCGCATTTTATTTCGTTAATATTAAATACCCTATATATTAACAAAATAAAATGGCAAATAGCCTATGTTGCAAATTATTTGTTTTCTTTCTTTTATTTTCAGTGAATAGTTATGTGTCTTTATCATCACGGTGAAACTGCTTTGGGTGCGACAATGCGCTGTTTAGTGAACACACTGTATTTATTTTTTTGGGGACTTAAAGCTCAAAGTTTGTGGACCAGAAATGGATAGAAGAAGAATATTAATATAACTCTGTTGCACTCGACTATGTTCTTGCCTATTAGTTGAACTGTACTGTATTGTACTCTTCCCTTGCAATTCTCTGAATAAAAATGTCAATTTCAAGGTGACGCAACGCCTGGTTATACTGCGTTTCTGTAATAAGAGGTGGATTAATTCGGGTGGGACTGTGTAGGACCTCACTGAAGGCCCAGGCCCCAGGCCCACGGCAAGCTACTGCTATATATATATATATATCTCTATCCAACAATTTGTCCCTCCCTCCCATTTTGCTGCTGTGATTTCACACTGTGGTATTTCACTAAGCAGATATGGGAGTTTATCGAAATCGGGTTTGTTTTCTAAATCTTTGTGGATCTCTCTCTCTCTCCTGTCACGCTTCCTCGTTGCATGGTCCTGTTAGTAGTTTAAAGAAGCTCTCACAGTCCACAAAAAGACTACTCACTTTGCAGTGGGAGAAAAACACATGGAAGAGACAACTTCACCCACAATCCCCAAAACAGAATTGTGGAGACATGCACCGCCTCATCACTTTCAGACACAGAAAGAGGTCAGCAGAGAAGTACAAGGGGACAACATGTCACAGCATTGTATTCAAACAACACTGTTTAAAAAAATAGAATGGATAAATATTATTGAAAGCAGGAGGTAAGAGAAGAAATGGCCTACAAACCAAATGGGATAATTACAAAGAAAATACAGGAGAAAGAAAGAAAGAGTAAGTACAAGTGAGTTCTGGGTCTCCAGAGATGATTATGTGAAAGGTGTAAAAACACCGGCTAACACGAGGTCCTGATGCCAAGAACAGCCCTGTTTGATTGGAGAACAAAGCTTTACTACACTTCAGGAACCAAAGGAAGGCCAACGGTTCATTAGATACAGAAGAAAAGAAGAGAGGAAAGGAGCCGAGGGGACAGAGGACGGAGGACGGAGGACAGAGGACAGAGGACAGAGGACAGAGGACAGAGGACGGAGGACGGAGGACGGAGGACCCTGTAAAACAACACATTTCACTGCACCTATCTGGTTTATGTAACAATAAAAACATTGTAAAAAATTACACACAAAAACATAAACATTGCTGGGAGTTGAGGTCCTGTTTCCGTTGTCCTGAGTTACCCTCTGTGTCCTCACTGAGACAGTGTGGAGGACATCCTACCCTCTGTGTCCTCACTGAGACAGTGTGGTGGACATCCTACCCTCTGTGTCCTCACTGAGACAGTGTGGTGGACATCCTACCCTCTGTGTCCTCACTGAGACAGTGTGGAGGACATCCTACCCTCTGTGTCCTCACTGAGACAGTGTGATGGACATCCTACCCTCTGTGTCCTCACTGAGACAGTGTGGAGGACATCCTACCCTCTGTGTCCTCACTTAGACGGTGTTCAGTGTGGAGGACATCCTACCCTCTGTGTCCTCACTGAGACAGTGTGGTGGACATCCTACCCTCTGTGTCCTCACTGAGACAGTGTGGTGGACATCCTACCCTCTGTGTCCTCACTGAGACAGTGTGGAGGACATCCTACCCTCTGTGTCCTCACTGAGACAGTGTGATGGACATCCTACCCTCTGTGTCCTCACTGAGACAGTGTGGAGGACATCCTACCCTCTGTGTCCTCACTGAGACAGTGTGGAGGACATCCTACCCTCTGTGTCCTCACTGAGACAGTGTGGTGGACATCCTACCCTCTGTGTCCTCACTGAGACAGTGTTCAGTGTGGTGGACATCCTACCCTCTGTGTCCTCACTGAGACAGTGTGGTGGACATCCTACCCTCTGTGTCCTCACTGAGACAGTGTGGTGGACATCCTACCCCCTGTGTCCTCACTGAGACAGTGTGGTGGACATCCTACCCTCTGTGTCCTCACTGAGACAGTGTTCAGTGTGGTGGACATCCTACCCTCTGTGTCCTCACTGAGACAGTGTTCAGTGTGATGGACATCCTACCCTCTGTGTCCTCACTGAGACAGTGTGGTGGACATCCTACCCTCTGTGTCCTCACTGAGACAGTGTGGTGGACATCCTACCCTCTGTGTCCTCACTGAGACAGTGTGGAGGACATCCTACCCTCTGTGTCCTCACTGAGACAGTGTGGTGGACATCCTACCCTCTGTGTCCTCACTGAGACAGTGTTCAGTGTGGTGGACATCCTACCCTCTGTGTCCTCACTGAGACAGTGTGGTGGACATCCTACCCTCTGTGTCCTCACTGAGACAGTGTGGTGGACATCCTACCCTCTGTGTCCTCACTGAGACAGTGTGGAGGACATCCTACCCTCTGTGTCCTCACTGAGACAGTGTGGTGGACATCCTACCCTCTGTGTCCTCACTGAGACAGTGTGGTGGACATCCTACCCTCTGTGTCCTCACTGAGACAGTGTGGTGGACATACTACCCTCTGTGTCCTCACTGAGACAGTGTGGAGGACATCCTACCCTCTGTGTCCTCACTGAGACAGTGTGGTGGACATCCTACCCTCTGTGTCCTCACTGAGACAGTGTGGAGGACATCCTACCCTCTGTGTCCTCACTGAGACAGTGTGGTGGACATCCTACCCTCTGTGTCCTCACTGAGACAGTGTGGAGGACATCCTACCCTCTGTGTCCTCACTGAGATGGTGTTCAGTGTGGTGGACATCCTACCCTCTGTGTCCTCACTGAGACAGTGTTCAGTGTGGTGGACATCCTACCCTCTGTGTCCTCACTGAGACAGTGTGGAGGACATCCTACCCTCTGTGTCCTCACTGAGACAGTGTGGAGGACATCCTACCCTCTGTGTCCTCACTGAGACAGTGTGGTGGACATCCTACCCTCTGTGTCCTCACTGAGACAGTGTGGAGGACATCCTACCCTCTGTGTCCTCACTGAGACAGTGTGGAGGACATCCTACCCTCTGTGTCCTCACTGAGACAGTGTGGTGGACATCCTACCCTCTGTGTCCTCACTGAGACAGTGTTCAGTGTGATGGACATCCTACCCTCTGTGTCCTCACTGAGACAGTGTGGAGGACATCCTACCCTCTGTGTCCTCACTGAGACAGTGCGGAGGACATCCTACCCTCTGTGTCCTCACTGAGACAGTGTGGTGGACATCCTACCCTCTGTGTCCTCACCTAGACAGTGTGGTGGACATCCTACCCTCTGTGTCCTCACTGAGACAGTGTTCAGTGTGGTGGACATCCTACCCTCTGTGTCCTCACTGAGACAGTGTGGTTGACATCCTACCCTCTGTGTCCTCACCTAGACAGTGTGGTGGACATCCTACCCTCTGTGTCCTCACTGAGACAGTGTTCAGTGTGGTGGACATCCTACCCTCTGTGTCCTCACTGAGACAGTGTTCAGTGTGATGGACATCCTACCCTCTGTGTACTCACTGAGACAGTGTTCAGTGTGGTGGACATCCTACCCTCTGTGTCCTCACTGAGACAGTGTGATGGACATCCTACCCTCTGTGTCCTCACTGAGACAGTGTGGTGGACATCCTACCCTCTGTGTCCTCACTGAGACAGTGTGGAGGACATCCTACCCTCTGTGTCCTCACTGAGACAGTGTGGAGGACATCCTACCCTCTGTGTCCTCACTGAGACAGTGTGGTGGACATCCTACCCTCTGTGTCCTCACTGAGACGGTGTTCAGTGTGGTGGACATCCTACCCTCTGTGTCCTCACTGAGACGGTGTTCAGTGTGGTGGACATCCTACCCTCTGTGTCCTCACTGAGACAGTGTGGTGGACATCCTACCCTCTGTGTCCTCACTGAGACAGTGTGGAGGACATCCTACCCTCTGTGTCCTCACTGAGACAGTGTGGAGGACATCCTACCCTCTGTGTCCTCACTGAGACAGTGTGGTGGACATCCTACCCTCTGTGTCCTCACTGAGACAGTGTGGTGGACATCCTACCCTCTGTGTCCTCACTGAGACAGTGTGGAGGACATCCTACCCTCTGTGTCCTCACTGAGACAGTGTGGTGGACATCCTACCCTCTGTGTCCTCACTGAGACAGTGTGGAGGACATCCTACCCTCTGTGTCCTCACTGAGACAGTGTGGTGGACATCCTACCCTCTGTGTCCTCACTGAGACAGTGTGGAAGACATCCTACCCTCTGTGTCCTCACTGAGACAGTGTGGTGGACATCCTACCCTCTGTGTCCTCACTGAGACAGTGTGGTGGACATCCTACCCTCTGTGTCCTCACTGAGACAGTGTGGTGGACATCCTACCCTCTGTGTCCTCACTGAGACAGTGTTCAGTGTGATGGACATCCTACCCTCTGTGTCCTCACTGAGACAGTGTGGAGGACATCCTACCCTCTGTGTCCTCACTGAGACAGTGCGGAGGACATCCTACCCTCTGTGTCCTCACTGAGACAGTGTGGTGGACATCCTACCCTCTGTGTCCTCACCTAGACAGTGTGGTGGACATCCTACCCTCTGTGTCCTCACTGAGACAGTGTTCAGTGTGGTGGACATCCTACCCTCTGTGTCCTCACTGAGACAGTGTGGTTGACATCCTACCCTCTGTGTCCTCACCTAGACAGTGTGGTGGACATCCTACCCTCTGTGTCCTCACTGAGACAGTGTTCAGTGTGGTGGACATCCTACCCTCTGTGTCCTCACTGAGACAGTGTTCAGTGTGATGGACATCCTACCCTCTGTGTACTCACTGAGACAGTGTTCAGTGTGGTGGACATCCTACCCTCTGTGTCCTCACTGAGACAGTGTGATGGACATCCTACCCTCTGTGTCCTCACTGAGACAGTGTGGTGGACATCCTACCCTCTGTGTCCTCACTGAGACAGTGTGGAGGACATCCTACCCTCTGTGTCCTCACTGAGACAGTGTGGAGGACATCCTACCCTCTGTGTCCTCACTGAGACAGTGTGGTGGACATCCTACCCTCTGTGTCCTCACTGAGACGGTGTTCAGTGTGGTGGACATCCTACCCTCTGTGTCCTCACTGAGACGGTGTTCAGTGTGGTGGACATTCTACCCTCTGTGTCCTCACTGAGACGGTGTGGTGGACATCCTACCCTCTGTGTCCTCACTGAGACAGTGTGGAGGACATCCTACCCTCTGTGTCCTCACTGAGACAGTGTGGAGGACATCCTACCCTCTGTGTCCTCACTGAGACAGTGTGGTGGACATCCTACCCTCTGTGTCCTCACTGAGACAGTGTGGTGGACATCCTACCCTCTGTGTCCTCACTGAGACAGTGTGGAGGACATCCTACCCTCTGTGTCCTCACTGAGACAGTGTGGTGGACATCCTACCCTCTGTGTCCTCACTGAGACAGTGTGGAGGACATCCTACCCTCTGTGTCCTCACTGAGACAGTGTGGTGGACATCCTACCCTCTGTGTCCTCACTGAGACAGTGTGGAAGACATCCTACCCTCTGTGTCCTCACTGAGACAGTGTGGAGGACATCCTACCCTCTGTGTCCTCACTGAGACAGTGTGGTGGACATCCTACCCTCTGTGTCCTCACTGAGACAGTGTGGTGGACATCCTACCCTCTGTGTCCTCACCTAGACAGTGTGGTGGACATCCTACCCTCTGTGTCCTCACTGAGACAGTGTGGAGGACATCCTACCCTCTGTGTCCTCACTGAGACAGTGTGGTGGACATCCTACCCTCTGTGTCCTCACTGAGACAGTGTGGAGGACATCCTACCCTCTGTGTCCTCACTGAGACAGTGTGGTGGACATCCTACCCTCTGTGTCCTCACTGAGACAGTGTGGTGGACATCCTACCCTCTGTGTCCTCACTGAGACAGTGTGGTGGACATCCTACCCTCTGTGTCCTCACTGAGACAGTGTGGTGGACATCCTACCCTCTGTGTCCTCACTGAGACAGTGTTCAGTGTGGTGGACATCCTACCCTCTGTGTCCTCACTGAGACGGTGTTCAGTGTGGTGGACCATATGATAAATATTTGTTTGTGAGTGAAAAGAGACTCAGAAGATGTTTACATTCTTGCTGTTCACTGTTTTCTGTGGGAAAGTGAAAGACAACCAGAAATGTTAGGTTTCAGACACATGCACACACACACACACGCACACACGCACACACGCACACATACACATGCACACACACACGCACACACGCACACACGCACACACACACATGCACACACACACATGCACACACACACACGCACACACACCTGCTTGTGACAATCTCCTTATGTCATGGGTGGTGTTGTTTCTCCAGTCCTGCTTAGCCCTGGCAGGAATTAAACATCACAGATAACAAGAGTAGGAAAACACATAAACATCACAGTTAACCACAACAGTAACACAACAGTAACCACAACAGTAACACAACAGTAACACAACAGTAACACAACAGTAACCACAACAGTAACCACAACAGTAACAACAACAGTAACCACAACAGTAACACAACAGTAACCACAACAGTAACAACAACAGTAACCACAACAGTAACAACAACAGTAACCACAACAGTAACACAACAGTAACACAACAGTAACCACAACAGTAACCACAACAGTAACAACAACAGTAACCACAACAGTAACACAACAGTAACAACAACAGTAACACAACAGTAACAACAACAGTAACACAACAGTAACCACAACAGTAACACAACAGTAACCACAACAGTAACACAACAGTAACCACAGCAGTAACAACAACAGTAACCACAACAGTAACCACAACAGTAACCACAACAGTAACACAACAGTAACCACAGCAGTAACAACAACAGTAACCACAACAACAGTAACCACAACAACAGTAACCACAACAACAGTAACCCCAACAACAGTAACCACAACAACAGTAACCACAACAACAGTAACCACAACAACAGTAACCACAACAGTAACCACAACAGTAACACAACAGTAACACAACAGTAACCACAACAGTAACCACAACAGTAACCACAACAGTAACCACAACAGTAACCACAACAGTAACACAACAGTAACCACAACAGTAACCACAACAGTAACACAACAGTAACACAACAGTAACCACAACAGTAACCACAACAGTAACCACAACAGTAACCACAACAGTAACCACAACAGTAACCACAACAGTAACAACAACAGTAACCACAACAGTAACCACAACAGTAACAACAACAGTAACACAACAGTAACCACAACAGTAACACAACAGTAACACAACAGTAACCACAACAGTAACCACAACAGTAACCACAACAGTAACCACAACAGTAACCACAACAGTAACACAACAGTAACCACAACAGTAACCACAACAGTAACCACAACAGTAACCACAACAGTAACACAACAGTAACCACAACAGTAACCACAACAGTAACACAACAGTAACCACAACAGTAACCACAGCAGTAACCACAACAGTAACCACAACAGTAACCACAACAGTAACCACAACAGTAACACAACAGTAACCACAACAGTAACCACAACAGTAACCACAACAGTAACCATAAAAGTAACACACCAGTAACCACTAATAACCTGATGGTCACTCTGACAGATCTCTAGAGTTCCTCTGTGGAGATGTGAGAACCTTCCAGAAGGACAACCATCTCTGCAGCACACCATCAATCAGGGCTTTATGGCAGAGTGGGCAGATGGAAGCCACTCCTCAGTAAAAGACACATGACAGCCAGCTTGGAGTTTGCCAAAAGGCACTTAAAGGACTCTCAAACCATGAAAAACAAGATTCTCTGGTCTGATGAAACCAAGATTGAACTCTTTGTCCTGAATGCCAAGCGTCACGTCTGGAGGAAACCTGGCACCATCTCTACGGTGAAGCACGCTGGTGGCAGCATCATTCTGTGGGGATGTTTTTCAGCAGCAGGGACCCCCCCCCACCCTTCCTCCATTTGTTTGGTACTCTGCTGCTACTCACTGTTTATTATCAATGCATAGTCACTTCACCCCCACCTACATGTACAAATTACCTCGACTAACCTGTACCCCCACACACTGACTCGGTACTGGTACCTCCTGTATATGGCCTCGTTATTGTGTTACTTTTTATTATTTATTTATTAAATGTTTACTTTACGGTGCCTTGCAAAAGTATTCATCCCCTTAGCATTTTTCCTATTTTGTTACATTACTTCAAATAATTTAAATGGAATTTTATTTGGATTTTATTTAATGGACTTACATAAAATAGTCCAAATTGGTGATGTGAAAACAATTATTATAAAAAAATAAAAATAAATAAAAAATAACGGAAAAGTGGTGCGTGCATATGTCCTCACCCGCTTTGCTGTAATCTAAGTGTCACATGATCTGTCTCATGATCTCACTATATATGCACCTGCTCTGAAAGGCCCCAGAGTCTGCAACAACTAAGAAAGGGGAACCATAAAGCAAGTAGCACCATGAAGACCAAGGAGCTCTCCAAACAGGTCAGGGACAAAGTTGTGGAGAAGTACAGATCAGGGTTGGGTTATAAAATATATCAAGAACTTTCCACATCCCACGGAGCACCATTAAATCCATTATTAAAAAATGGAAAGAATGTGGCATCACAACAAACCTGCCAAGAGAGGGCTGCCCACCAAAACTCACGAGCCAGGCAAGGAGGGCATTATTCAGAGAGGCAACAAAGAGACCAAAGATAACCCTGAAGGAGCTGCAAAGCTCCACAGCAGAGATTGGAGTATCTATCCATAGGACCACTTTAAGAGTGGCCTGAAAAAAAAAAATTGCCTAAAGAAAAAAAACAAGTGTTTGGTGTTTGCCAAAAGACATGTGGGAGACTCCCCAAACATATGGAAGAAGGTACTCTGGTCAGATGAGACTAAAATTGAGCTTTTTAGCCATCAAGGAAAATGTTATGTCTGGCGCAAACCCAACACCTCTCATCACCGCGAGAACACCATCTCCACAGTGAAGCATGGTGGTGGCAGCGTCATGCTGTGGGGATGTTTTTCATCAGCAGGAACTGGGAAAGTGGTCAGAATTGAAGGAATGATGGATGGCGCTAAATACAGAGAAATTCTTGAGGGAACCCTGTTTCAGTCTTCCAGAGAATTGAGACTGGGACGGAAGTTCACCTTCCAGCAGGACAATTACCCTAAGCATACTGCTAAAGCAACGCTCGAGTGGTTTAAAGGGAAACATGTAAAGGTCTTGGAATGGCCTAGTCAAAGCCCAGACCTCAATCCAATTGAGAATCTGTGGTATGACTTAAAGATCGCTTTACACCAGCGGAACCCATCCAACTTGAAGGAGCTGGAACAGGTTTGCCTTGAAGAATGTGCAAAAATCCCAGTGGCTAGATGTGCCAAGCTTATAGAGACATAACCCAAGAGACTTGCAGCCGTAATTGCTGCAAAAGGTGGCTCTACAAAGAATTGACTTTGGGGGGTCAATAGTTATGCACTCCCAAGTTTTCAGTGTTTTTGTCTAATTTCTTGTTTGTTTCACAATACAAACTATTTTGCATCTTCAAAGTGGTAGGCATGTTGTGTAAATCAAATGGTACAAACCTAAAAAAATCAATAAAACATTTGAAGGGAACAAAAAATGCCAAGGGGGTGAATACTTTTGCAAGCCACTGTAGTTAATTTGGTAAATATTTTCTTAACTCTTCTTACACTGCACTGTTGTTTAACTTTTTATGGCTGCAGGGGCAGTATTGAGTAGCCAGATAAAAGGTGCCCATTTCAAACGGCCTCGTACTCAATTCTTGCTCGTACAATATGCATATTATTATTACTATTGGATAGAAAACACTCTCTAGTTTCTAAAACCGTTTGAATTATATCTGTGAGTGAAACAGAACTCATTCTGCAGCAAACTTCCTGACAGGAAGTGGAAAGTCTGAAATTGAGGCTCTGTTCTATTAAAGTCCTTGTTATTTATTAGTTTAGATGCATTTCATACGTCTTCCACTAGATGTCGACAAGGAGAGAAGAACAGTAACCACAACAGTAACTTGTGTAACTTGATCTGGAGTCGAATTACAGCTCATGGAATGACGTGTCCTCCATTTCCTGTTTTCAGGAAGGCGCGAAGAGGGACATGGATTTGCCTTTTGAAAAGCTGTCGTTATAGGCGACTACTATCTCCGGCTTTGATTTTATTTGATACATGTGACCATTTCATCGTAAAGTATGTTTTTTCAATATAGTTTAATCAGATTATTGAAATTTTTTCGGGAGTTTTGCCATGTTCCGTTCTCTGACTTTGTTGACGATGGAGAGCTTCGTGCCACTTGGCTAGTGTGCTTGCTAATTCAAGAGGGAAAGTGGCCGTTCTAAATCCAAACAACGATTGTTCTTGACAAAGGACCCCTTGTCCAACATTCTGATGAAAGATCAGCAAAAGTAAGAAACATTTTATGATGCTATTTCATATATCTGTCGTACATGTGAAGTAGTCGTCGGCGCCCAACTTTTGGGTACTCTAGCTATACCGAAGCTGGATGTCGTAATGAAGTTATTTTTTAGAATTCTAACACTGCGATTTCATTAAGAACTAATGGATCTATCATTTCCTATACAACATGTATTTTTTAGTTATGTTTATGAATAGCTATTTGGTCAGAATATGTGTGTCAGAAAAAGTGTCAGAAAAATATCTGGACGTTGTGGAAAAAGTAGCTAAGTTAGCACAATGTATAACCATTGATTTCAGCTCTAAATATGCACATTTTCGAACAAAACATAAGTGTATGTATAACCTGATGTTATAGGACTGTCATATGATGAAGAATATCAAGGTTAGTCAAAAATTATATATATTTTACTGGTTTGTTACGATCGCTAACTTTTGCTGCTGGGAAATGGCTTGTGTTTCTGGCTATTGTGGTAAGCTAATATAACGCTATATTGTGTTTTCGCTGTAAAACACTTAATAAATCGGAAATATGGGCTGGAATCACAAGATGCATGTCTTTCATTTGCTGTACACTATGTATTTTTCAGAAATGTTTTATGATGAGTAATTAGGTATTTGACGTTGGTGTCTGTAATTATTCTGGCTGCTTTCGGTGCAATTTCTGATTGTAGCTGCAATGTAAACTATGATTTATACCTGAAATATGCACATTTTTCGAACAAAACATAGATTTATTGTATAACATGTTATAAGACTGTCATCTGATGAAGTTGTTTCTTGGTTAGTTTGGTTGGTTCTTGGTTAGTTAGGTTGGCTTTGTGCATGCTACCTGTGCTGTGAAAAATGTCTGTCCTTTTTTGTATTTGGTGGTGAGCTAACATAAATATACGTGCTGTTTTCGCTGTAAAACATTAAAAAAATCGGACATGTTGGCTGGATTCACAAGATGTGTACCTTTCATTTGCTGTATTGGACTTGTTAATGTGTGAAAGTTAAATATTAAAAAAATATATATTTTGAATTTCGCGCCCTGCACTTGAGCTGGCTGTTGTCATAAGTGTACCGACGTCGGGCTTGCAGCCGTAAGAAGTTAAACTTCTTATGGCTGGAGGGGCAGTATTAAGTAGCTTGGATGAAAAGGTCCCAGAGGTGCCCAGAGTAAACTGCCTGCTCCTCAGTCCCAGTTGCAAATATACGCATATTATTATTACTATTGGATAGAAAACACTCTGAAGTTTCTAAAACTGTTTGAATGATGTCTGTGAGTATAACATAACTCATATGGCAGGCAAAAACCTGAGAAGCTCAGACTGCGGTGAAGGTTCACCTTCCAACAGGACAGCGACCCTAAGCAGACAGCCAAGAAAAGGCAGGAGTTGCTTTGGGACAAGTCTCTGAATGTCCTTGAGTGGCCCAGCCAGAGCCCAGACTTTAACCCATTCGAATATCTCTGGAGAGACCTGAAAATAGCTGTGCTGCGACATTCCCCATCCAACCTGACAGAGCTTGAGAGGATCTGCAGAGAACAATGGGAGAAACTCCCCAAATACAGATGTGCCAAGCTTGTAGCGTCATACATGTTTCATTTTGTGTTTAGATTGATGAGGGAATTATTATTATTTTATTTAGTTTAGAATAAGGCTGTAACGTAACAAAATGTGGAAAAAGTTGAGAGGTCTGAATACTTTCCAAATGCACTGTAGTCGATTTGATGATGTTGAAATGGTGCTGGAAAAGTGGAGGCAGCTTTCTTTGTAACTTGCTGTAACCTTTCTTGTTTCTAAATCAATGGTTGTTTAGTAATCCATTTCTTTTTTGAAACGTTGGTCAATTAACCGTTTTGCCTGAAATGAAATGAAAAACAAGATTCTCTGGTCTGATGAAACCAAGATTGTGGACTCCACTGGATATATGCTGCTCTAACGCGTCTCTGATGAAAACAAAGAGGAGGTTGAATTTATTCAGCCACTGTTATCTATGTTATCTATCGAGACTCTTATTGTCTCGGCCTTTATATCACAGTGTCGAGGCATAAGAACCTAACAGGTTATAGAGCAAACAACACAATTATCACAACACAGTAGGTTAGGGTTGTTATTTGGATATGTTTACCCACGTACCACTACTGAGTCGACCTCTAAGTTAGATGGCCAATTGGAGATGAGACACCAGGGTTAGAAATCAGAAATCAATGTTGAATCTCACAGCAAGGTGATATTCACACAGTGTAGACAATGAACATAATGGACATTACACAGAATACTTCTTCAGCCAGAGTGGTTGAAACAACCCCTTTTCATAGATGGCCTATAGGAAGGACATCCATAGATTTGCCCAGGCCAGTGACTTATATAGAGCTGGACTGTACGTGGTCTGTTTGGTTTCTGTACAGTTAGTTAATTATAATCACATTCCCTCCCCGAGTCGTCCCGGAACCATCTAGAACAAGAGGGCTGTGATCTCCACACACTCTCCGTGTTAAAAACAGAGTTGACCGAACAACACATGGTCAGACTCAGACATGGCAGTGCAGTGAGGTAGACAGCTCAGAGAGGAGTGGAAGAATGTGATAGGACAAATAAAGTGAGAGTTAAATTTAGGGAAATTATTTGTTCAGAGAGAACGTGTGAGAGAATATGTGAGGGAGAGTTAGGGAGAGTTAGGGAGCTTGTGTGTGTGTCAGTGAGAAAATAGAGTGTGAGATAGAGAGATAGAGAGGGAGAGAGTGTCATAGATATAGAGGGAGAGAGAGAGAGAGAGAGAGAGCAAAAGAAACAGAGAAAGAAACAGAAAAAGAGAGAGAGAGAGAGACAAAGAGAGAGAGATAGAGAGAGAGAGAGATAGAGAGAGAGATAGAGAGGGAGAGAGTGTTAAATAGAGAGAGCAAAAGAGACACAGAAAAAAAAAAAGAGAGAGAGAGAGAGAGAGAGAGAGAGAGAGAGAGAGAGAGAGAGAGAGAGAGAGAGAATTTTTACATTACAATGTATATTGTATACTTTGTTGCTTTGGCAATATTGACACAATGTTTTTCATGCCAATAAAGCAGCTTGAATTTGAATTTGAATTTAAGAGAGAGAGAGGTAGAGGGAGAGAAAGAGCAAAGAGACAGAGAAAGAGAGGGAGACAGATAGGGATAGAGATAGAGAGAGAGAGAGAGAGAGAGAGAGAGAGAGAGAGAGAGAGAGAGAGAGAGAGAGAGAGAGAGAGAGAGAGAGAGAGAGAGAGAGAGAGAGAGAGAGAGAGAGAGAGAGAGAGAGAGAGAGAGAGAGAGAGAGAGAGAGAGAGAGAGAGAGAGCAAAGGCACTCAGTGAGGCTGTCATTGAAGGGGTCCTGAGGAGAGTGACGTTAAACATCCCAAGGTATTGTCCCATTGGCTTATCAGCATTGACAGCTCCTCGGCCAACCTAAGTGACTGACAGAGGGGTTATGGTGCCAACGGCAGGAGAATGGAGGAATGCAGAGGGGCCAGTCACACAAACACGCTGGTACCAGTTTCTATAGATGTAGGATTTTAAGTTGAGAAAATGTGTTACAGGTGAAAAATGATCCTGCAGCAAAAGGAAATGTGATTTATTATGTGGATTATAATTAATGGATCTTTTTTTGTAAGGGTTGATCCATTTTTTTCATTAGGGCAAATATAGTCTGACTTTATAAAGTGGAAATTACAAACTTTTAAAGACTTGTTTAACCTCAAATAATAATATCCTACATCTGTACCAAACTATACTGTGCCAATACATATAATATGAAATGTAGTTGTATAAGCGGGAACAAGACTTTGTATAACCCTAATAGTTAATAGTTAAAACCATTCTCCATTCATTCTCTGACATTATTGAATCAGGAAGTAAGCTTCTTAGTTCCACTCCCTCTGCTTCACCATGTGCTGAATGTTGAATACTACATGACAAGAGACACACATTAAGTGACAGAGAGAAAAGCAGTAAAGAAAGGTGAAGAATATGGATGAGACGGAGAAGGAGATAGACAGACACAGAGAGACAGACACAGGGAGACAGAGAGACAGACATAGAGAGAAAGAGAGACAGACACAGAGAGACAGAGACAGACGGACACAAAGGGACAGAGAGACAGACACAGAGAGACAGAGAGACAGACACAGAGAGACAGCGTAACAGACACAGATAGACAGAGAGACAGACACAAAGAGACAGACACAGAGAGACAGAGAGACAGACACAAAGAGACAGACACAGATATACAGACACAGATAGACAGAGACAGAGAGACAGAGAGACAGAGACAGAGAGAAAGAGAAAGAGACAAAGACAGAGAGACAGACACATAGAGACAGAGAGACAGACACAGAGAGACAGAGACAGACAGACACAAAGGGACAGAGAGACAGACACCGAGAGACAGAGAGACAGACACAGACAGACAGCGTGACTGACACAGAGAGACAGAGAGACAGACACAAAGAGACAGACACAGAGAGACAGAGAGACAGACACAAAGAGACAGACACAGAGAGACAGAGACATAGACAGAGAGACAGAGAAAGAGAGACAGACACAGATAGACAGACACAGAGACAGAGAGACAGACACAAAGAGACAGACACAGAGAGACAGAGACTGAGACAGAGAGACAGAGAGACAAACACAAAGAGACAGACACAGAGAGACAGAGAGACAGACACAAAGAGACAGACACAGATAGACAGACACAGAGAGACAGAGACATAGACAGAGAGACAGAGAAAGAGACAAAGACAGAGAGACAGACACAGAGAGACAGACACAGATAGACATACACAGAGAGACAGAGAGACAGACACAAAGAGACAGACAGAGAGAGACAGAGACATAGAGACTGAGACAGAGAGACAGAGAGACAGACACAAAGAGACAGACACAAAGAGATAGACACAGAGAGACAGAGATACAGAGAGACAGAGAGAGATACAGAGAGACAGAGAGACAGACACAGAGAGACAGACACAGGGAGACATAGAGACAGAGACAGAGAGACAGAGAGACAGACACAGAGACGTACAGACACAAAGGGACAGAGAGACAGACACAGAGAGACAGAGAGACAGACACAGAAATACAGCGTGACAGACACAGAGAGACAGAGAGACAGACACAAAGAGACAGACACAGAGAGACAGAGACAGAGAGACAGAGACAGAGACAGAGAGACAGAGAAACAGACAGAGAGACAGACACAGAGAGACAGAGAAACAGACAGAGACAGAGAGACAGACACAGAGAGACAGAGACAGAGACAGAGACAGAGATACAGAGAGACAGAGAGACAGACACAGAGAGACAGAGAGACAGAGAGACAGAGAGACAGAGAGACAGAGAGACAGAGAGACAGAGAGACAGAGATACAGAGACAGAGATACAGAGAGACAGAGAGAAAGGCAGTGAGGAAATGTGAATCAAATAAATGTGAATGAAGCCTCCATGCACCTCCTAATCAACCGTCTCCAGATAATGATGTGTTTGGGGATCCTGTCTGGATCCTGTCTGGATCCTGTATGGACCCTGTATGGATCCTGTATGGATCACATATGGATCCTGTATGGATCCTGTGACTCAACAGACAAGAAGCTCTAGCTGAATTTAAATGACTGTGTTTTGAAGGTCACCTCCGCTCCATTGGTGCCGTAGGGATGACCCCAGGACGGTTGAAGATCACCTCCGCTCTGTTGGACCCCCGGATGGTTGAAGGTCACCTCCGCTCTGTTGGTCCCGTAGGGTGGACCCCAGGACGGTTGAAGGTCACCTCCGCTCCATTGGTGCCGTATGGTGGACCCCAGGACGGTTGAAGGTCACCTCCGCTCCATTGGTGCCGTAGGGTGGACCCCAGGACGGTTGAAGGTCACCTCCGCTCCATTGGTGCCGTATGGTGGACCCCAGGACGGTTGAAGGTCACCTCCGCTCCATTGGTGCCGTAGGGTGGACCCCAGGATGGTTGAAGGTCCCCACCGCTCCGTTGGTCCCGTAGGGATGACCCCAGTACGGTTGAAGGTCACCACCGCTCCGTTGGTCCCGTAGGGTTGACCCCAGTACGGTTGAAGGTCACCACCGCTCTGTTGGTCCCGTAGGGTTGACCCCAGGATGGTTGAAGGTCCCCACCACTCCGATGGTCCCGTAGGGTTGACCCCAGGTCGGTTGAAGGTCCCCACCGCTCCGTTGGTCCCGTAGGGTGGACCCCAGGACGGTTGAAGGTCCCCTCCGCTCCGTTGGTCCCGTAGGGTGGACCCCAGGACGGTTGAAGGTCCCCTCCGCTCCGTTGGTCCCGTAGGGTCGACCCCAGGATGGTTGAAGGTCCCCTCCGCTCCGTTGGTCCCGTAGGGATGACCCCAGGACGGTTGATTCACTGTGTTGACCAGGCAGTTGACCCGGCTCGGCTTTAGAGAAGGAATTCAGTTTGAACCAACACAGCATGGGAGTCAGTCTCTGCTGTTTGATATATAGATATGTTACTATCAAATCTCTCTGACACATCTTTGTCTTTTATGTTTAAAAAAGGCTTCTAACGTTTGTAACTTCCATTTAGACATTTCAGACTTGAAAAACGTATCAACCGCTAACACCAAAAAAAATCTGTTAATTATAATCCACAGAATAATTCACATTTCCTGTTTGATTATTTTCCTGCTGAAGGAGACAAATGAACATCATCCATCTGGAACCGCTATTGACACGTTGTTTTATTAGTTTACTTCCAGATTATTTTCACCGTTGAGGAGATTCACAAGTAAACATTTCATTGCACCGTTTACGCTGTATCCTGTGCATACGTCAAATTAAACTATGATTTGAGGAATCTTTTCCACATCTTGTTAGTTGTCTTTTGAGGTGTAGTTGTCGACCTGACGTCCACTGCTCTATGCTCACAACGTGATTCGCTGTTACACCCTGATATACAGTAGGTCTACTAAACGCTGGAGTAGATCCTGCTTCTTCTTACTCCCTCACACACAGTTCAGTTTCCGTTGAAGGGAGAGAATGCTGTTCGATGCTCCCTGAGCATCAGAAAGTAATCTCTGCCTTGTCTGATTTACATAGGCTCTGCAAACAAACAATGGCTATGTGGACAGCGTGTAAATACGATTCAGCAAACAATCTAATCACATAAGCAAACAGGAACATTCTGATTGAAACACTGACATCTTGCAATAAAATACACGCACACACACACACACGCACACATGCACGCGCACACACACCCACGCACACGCACACACACACGTGCATGTGCACGCGCACGCACACGCACACGCACACACACACACACACACACAACTTCCTGCTGTTCAACTTCCTGCTGAAGTCGGAGGGCGGTCACGTGTGCTAGCAGAGCAGAGGTCCTGGGTTCGAGGCTCGGTGTGAGTCGCATCAGGAGGAAGTGGTACTTGATAAGCAGGCAGTGTGACATTTATTTTATGCGAGCACACACACCCACGCTCACACACCCACACACCCACGCTCACACACACCCACGCTCAGACACCCACGCTCACACACAGAGTGATATTAGCGTTCCAACAAAGGGGACAGAGTGTTCTATGCCTATGAGAAAGGTCATGTATAATGTAGCTGTGGAAACTCTGTAGTCTCATTGAATTGACCAAAACCCCATACGACCGGTGCCCGGCTATCACCTGCGTGTCTAAAAATGTCACCTACACCCAACATTGGTGGCTAGCACTCTCTCTCACTCTCTCTCCTATATCCATCAGACATCTCTCTCTTCTTTGTCCGTCAGACATCCCTCTCTCTCCTTTGTCCATAAAACATCTCTCTCTTCATTGTCCGTCAGACATGTCTCTCTCTCTCTCCTTTGTCCATCAGACATCTCTCTCTTCTTTGTCCGTCAGACATCTCTCTCTTCATTGTCCGTCAGACATGTTTCTCTCTCTCTCCTTTGTCCATCAGACATCTCTCTCTTCTTTGTCCGTCAGACATCTCTCTCTTCTTTGTCTATCAGGATGAGCCTGGTTGATCTGCCAAGGTTAACAGTTCATCATCATGACCAATACATTTCCTCCTGATCCCAGTTCACCTTCATCATCAATACATTCCCTCCTGATCCCAGTTCACCTTCATCATCATTACATTCCCTCCTGATCCCAGTGCGCCTTCATCATCATTAGATTCCCTCCTGATCCCAGTTCACCTTCATCATCATTACATTCCCTCCTGATCCCAGTGCGCCTTCATCATCATTAGATTCCCTCCTGATCCCAGTTCACCTTCATCATCATTATATTCCCTCCTGATCCCAGTTCACCTTCATCATCATTACATTCCCTCCTGATCCCAGTTCACCTTCATCATCATTACATTCCCTCCTGACCCCAGTTCACCTTCATCATCATTATATTCCCTCCTAATCCCAGTTTACCAAAACCAAAACTAACTCACATTCCCAACTGGGCATAGAACCAAAACCAACTCACCTTCCCAACTGGGCATAGAACCAAAACCAACTCACCTTCCCAACTGGGCATAGAACCAAAACCAACTCACACTCCCAACTGGGCATAGAACCAAAACCAACTCCCACTCCCAACTGGGCATAGAACCAAAACCAACTCGCACTCCCAACTGGGCATAGAACCAAAACCAACTCACATTCCCAACTGGGCATAGAACCAAAGCCAACTCACATTTCCAACTGGGCATAGAACCAAAACCAACTTCCACTCCCAACTGGGCATAGAACCAAAACCAACTCACATTCCCAACTGGGCATAGAACCAAAGCCAACTCACATTCCCAACTGGGCATAGAACCAAAGCCAACTCACATTCCCAACTGGGCATAGAACCAAAGCCAACTCACATTCCCAACTGGGCATAGAACCAAAGCCCACATCTAACTGTTTCCGTCTGCAAGGGAGGAGAACTTTCTCCTTGTTGTTGTTCCTTATGGCCTTCTTTTCTCTTCAGCTCTCAGTCTGTCAACAAGTCCTGCTATGTGTCTGGAGTATGAAATCATCTGAGGCACCTCCTGGCAAGCGTCTAACCTATGTTCCTAGGCAGGTCCTTTGAGTGTTGCCCAGGCGAGGTCTGTATTGTTCAGAGGCAATATTTCCTTGTCTAGCCAGGAAGTTGGCCATGTCTGTCCAGGACTCATTATCTTTAGAGCTCTGACAGAGATGACGGGGACCACAGACACCTCTAGCAGACCATTAGCACTGTCTTACTAAGACACACACCTGAACACACTCACAGACACACACACACACACGCACAGAGAGAGAGAGAGAGAGAGAGAGAGAGAGAGAGAGAGACATATTTATGCACCTCACAATCAGCCTTCTGCATTCTTCCAGTCAGGAGAGAACAGACAGGCCAGACACTTGACCTTTTGCACCAGACAGCTCTAACCCCACAGGCTTCGTCTCCCCTGCTACGCTGTGTGAGAGAGAGAGAGCGAGAGAGAGACAGACAGACAGACAGAGAGAGAGAGAGAGAGAGAGAGAGAGAGAGAGAGAGAGAGAGAGAGAGAGAGAGAGAGAGAGAGAGAGAGAGAGAAAGAGAGAGAGAGAGAAAGAGAGAAAGAGAGAGAGAGAGAGAGAGAGAAAGAGAGAGAGAGAGAGAGAGAAAGAGAGAGAGAGAGAGAGAGAAAGAGAGAGAGAGAGAAAGAGAGAAAGAGAGAAAGAGAGAGAGAGAGAGAGAGAGAAAGAGAGAAAGAGAGAAAGAGAGAAAGAGAGAGAGAGAGAGAGAGAGAGAGATAAATAGATTTGTGTCCAATAACAAGTCTCTTTCCCACCCACAGTCAAAAGTAGAAGCATTAATAAATCAAATCGAACTTTATTTGTCACATGCACCGAATACAACAAGTGTAGACCTTAAACGTGAAATGCTTAACCAACAGCGTAGTTCAAGAGGAATAACATATTTATCAGGTAGACTTAAATAAAAAGTTATAATAAAAAGTAACATGATAAGAATAACAATAATGAGGCTATATACAGGGGCCACCGGTACCGAGTCAGTGTGCAGGGGTACAGGCTAGTTGAGGTAATCTGAGCATGTAGGTGGGGATGAAGTGACAATGCATAGATAATAAATAAACAGCGAGAAGCACCAGTGAGCAGTGTACAAGAGGGGGGGGTGTCAATGTAAATTGACCCGTGGCGATTTTTATGAATTGTTCAGCAGTCTAATGGCTTGGGGGTAGAAGCTGTTGAGGAGCCTTTTGGTCCTAGACTTGGCGCTCCGGTACCGCTTCCCGTGCGGTAGCAGAGAGAACAGTCTATGACTTGGGTGACTGGAGTCTTTGAAAAATGTTTGGGCCTTCCTCTGACACCGCCTGGTATAGAGGTCCTGCATGTCAGGAAGCTTGGCCCCAGTGATGTACTAGGCCATTCACACTACCCTCTGTAGCACCTTACGGTCAGATGCCGAGCAGTTGCCATACCAGGTGGTGATGCATCCGGTCAGGATGCTCTCGACGGTGTAGCTCTAGAACCTTTTGAAGAACAGGGGGCCCATGCAAATCTTTTCAGTCTCCTGAGGGGGTATAGGTTTTGTCGTGCCCTCTTCACGACTGTGGATACCAAGGAACTTGAAACTCTCGACCCGCTCCACTACAGTCCTGTCGATGTTAATGGGGGCCTGTTCGGCCTGCGTTTTCCTGTAGTCCACGATCAGCTCCTTTGTCTTGCTCACATTGAGCGAGAGGTTGTTACCCTGGCACCACAATGCCAGTTCTCTGACCTCCTCCCTATAGGCCGTCTCATCCTTGTCGGTGATCAGGCCTGCCACTGTTGTGTCATCAGCAAACTTAATGATGGTGTTGGAGTCAAGTTTGGCCATGCAGTCGTGGGTGAACAGGGAATACAGGAGGGGACTAAGTACACACCCCTGAGGCACCCCAGAGTTAAGGATCAGCGTGGGAGACATGTTGTTGCCTACTCTTACCACCTGGGGGTGGCCCATCAGGAAGTCCAGGATCCAGTTGCAGAGGGAGGTGTTTAGTCCCAGAGTCCTTAGCTTAGTGATGAGCTTCTTGGGCACTATCGTGTTGAACGCTGAGCTGTAGTCGATGAATAGCATTCTTACAAAGGTGTTCCTACTGTCTAGATGAGAAAGGGCGGTGTGGAGTGCGATTGAGATTGTGTCATCTGTGGATCTGTTGTGGCGGTATGCAAACTGGAGTGGGTGTCCGGGAGGATGCTGTTTATGTAAGCCATGACCTGCCTTTCAAAGCACTTCATGGCTACCGACGTGAGTGCCACGGGGCGGTAATCATTTAAGCAGGTTAGCTTCGCTTCCTTGGGCACAGGGACTATGCTGTTCTGCTTGAAACATGTAGGTATTACAGACTCAGTCAGGGAGAGGTTAAAAATGTGAAGAAAAAATGTGAAGACACTTGACAGTTGGTCTGCGCATGCTTTAATTACACGTCCTGGTAATCCGTATGGATAATAAGGTGCCCAGAGTAAACTGCCTGCTACTCAGGCCCAAAAGCTAGAATATGCATATAATTAGTAGATTTGTATAGAAAACACTCTGTGTTCAACCAGGAAGTAGGAAATCTGAGGTTTGTAGTTTTTCAAGTCAATACCTATCGAATAAACAGTGTATATGGGGTCATATTGCACTTCCTAAGGCTTCCACTAGACGTCAACAGTCTTTAGAACCTTGTTTCAGGCTTCTACTGTGAAGGGGGAGAGAATAAGAGCTGATTGAGTAAGAGGTCTGGCAGAATGCCATGAGCTCAGTCAGGCGTGCGCACCGTGAGAGGTAGCTGCGTTCCTTTTCCTTTCTAAAGACAAAGGAATTCTCCGGTTGAAACATTATTGAAGATTTATGATAAAAACATCCTAAAGATTGATTCTATACATCGTTGACATGTTTCTACGAACTGTAATATAACTTTTTGCGCTTTTCGTCTTAACTAAGCGATCGCGCATTGAGCATTTGGATTACTGGCCTAAACGCGCAAACAAAAAGGAGATATTTTGACATAAATTATGGACTTTATCGAACAAAACAAACATTTATTGTGGAACTGGGATTCCTGGGAGTGCATTCCGATGAAGATCATCAAAGGTAAGTGAATATTTATAACGCTATTTCTGAGTTTTGTGACACCTCTCCTTCTTTGAAAAATGGCTGTATGTTTTTCTGTGACTTGGCGCTGACCAAACATAATCGCAAGGTGTGCTTTCGCCGTAAAGCCTTTTTGAAATCTGACACAGCGGCTGCATTAAGGAGATGTGTATCTATATATCCATGCATAACACTTGTATCTTATATCAATGTTTATTATGAGTATTTCTGTAATTTCATGTGGCTCTCTGCACTTTCACCGGATGTTTGTCTGAGACAATGCATTTCTGAACATAAAACACCAATTTCAAATGAGGTTTTTGGACATAAAGATTAACTTTATCGAACAAAACACACATTTATTGTGTAACATGAAGTCCTGTGAGTGCCATCTGATGAATATCATCAAAGGTTAGTGATTAATTTAATCGCTATTTCTGACATTTGTGAGCCCTCTCCTTGGCTGGAAAATGGCTGTATGGTTTTCTGTGACTAGGTGCTGACCTAACATAATCGTTTGGTGTGCTTTTGCCATAAAGCCTATTTGAAATCGGAAACTGTGGCTGGATTTACAACAAGTTTATCTTTAAAATGGTGTATAATACATATTTGTATGTTTGAGGAATTTTAATTATGGGATTTCTGTTGTTTTGAATTTGGCGCCCTGCAATTTCACTGGGTGTTGCTAGCGTCCCACATATCCCAGAGAGGTTAAAGGTTTTGTTCACATCGGCAATCGAGAGCGTTATCACAGTCAGCCAGAACAGCTGGTGCTCTCGTGCATGCTCCCGTGTTGCTTTCCTTGAAGCAAGCATAACAGGCATTTTGCTCATCGGGAGGCTCGTGTCGCTGGGCAGCTCACGTCTGGGTTTCCCTTTGTAGTCCATAATAGTTTTCAAGCCCTGCCACATCTGACGAGCTTCAGTGCCGGTGTAGTAGGATTCAATCTTAATCGTGTATTAACGCTTTGCTTATTTGATGGTTCGTCTGAGGGCATAGCGGGATTTCTTACAGGCGTCCAGATTGGGCTCCCGCTCCTTGAAAGCGGCAGCTTTCAGGGCTTCTGGTTGGGATATGTACGTACAGTCACTGTGGGGACGACGTCATCGATGCACTAATTGATGAAGCCGATCAATAGAAAAACCATACGTAATTTTTAACCCAGCCCCATTACTAACAGACACATTTCTTCTCTACTTTCTACAATTCATTACATACAGTGGGGCAAAAAAGAATTTAGTCAGCCACCAATTGTGCAAGTTCTCCCACTTAAAAAGATGAGAGAGGCCTGTAATTTTCATCATAGGTACACTTCAACTATGACAGACAAAATGAGAAAAACAAATCCAGAAAATCACATTGTAGGATTTTTTATGAATTTATTTAAATTATTTAAATGATGGTGGAAAATAAGTATTTGGTCACCTACAAACAAGCAAGATTTCTGGCTCTCACAGACCTGTAACTTCTTCTTTAAGAGGCTCCTCTGTCCTCCACTCGTTACCTGTATTAATGGCACCTGTTTGAACTTGTTATCAGTATAAAAGACACCTGTCCACAACCTCAAACAGTCACACTCCAAACTCCACTATGGCCAAGACCAAAAAGCTGTCAAAGGACAACAGAAACAAAATTGTAGACCTGCACCAGGCTGAGAAGACTGAATCTGCATTAGGTAAGCAGCTTGGTTTGAAGAAATCAACTGTGGGAGCAATTATTAGGAAATGGAAGACATACAAGACCACTGATAATCTCCCTCAATCTGGGGCTCCACGCAAGATCTCACCCCGTGGGGTCAAAATGATCACAAGAACGGTGAGCAAAAATCCCAGAACCACACGGGGGGACCTAGTGAATGACCTGCAGAGAGCTGGGACCAAAGTAACAAAGCCTACCATCAGTAACACACTACGCCGCCAGGGACTCAAATCCTGCAGTGCCAGACGTGTCCCCCTGCTTAAGCCAGTACATGTCCAGGCCCGTCTGAAGTTTGCTAGAGAGCATTTGGATGATCCAGAAGAAGATTGGGAGAATGTCATATGGTCAGATGAAACCAAAATATAACTTTTTGGTAAAAACTCAACTCGTCGTGTTTGGAGGACAAAGAATGCTGAGTTGCATCCAAAGAACACCATACCTACTGTGAAGCATGGGGGTGGAAACATCATGCATTGGGGCTGTTTTTCTGCAAAGGGACCAGGACGACTGATCCGTGTGAAGGACAAAATGAATGGGGCCATGTATCGTGAGCTTTTGAGTGAAAACCTCCTTCCATCAGCAAGGGCATTGAAGGTGAAGCGTGGCTGGGTCTTTCAGCATGACAATGATCCCAAACACACCGCCCGGGCAACGAAGGAGTGGCTTCGTAAGAAGCATTTCAAGGTCCTGGAGTGGCCTAGCCAGTCTCCAGATCTCAACCCCATAGAAAATCTTTGGAGGGAGTTGAAAGTCTGTGTTGCCCAGCAACAGCCTCAAAACATCACTGCTCTAGAGGAGATCTGCATGGAGGAATGGGCCAAAATACCAGCAACAGTGTGTGAAAACCTTGTGAAGACTTACAGAAAACGTTTGACCTCTGTCATTGCCAACAAAGGGTATATAACAAAGTATTGAGATAAACTTTTGTTATTGACCAAATACTTATTTTCCACCATAATTTGCAAATAAATTCATTAAAAATCCTACAATGTGATTTTCTGGAATTTTTTTTCTCATTTTGTCTGTCATAGTTGAAGTGTACCTATGATGAAAATTACAGGCCTCTCTCATCTTTTTAAGTGGGAGAACTTGCACAATTGGTGGCTGACTAAATACTTTTTTGCCCCCCACACATCAAGACTCTCAGGCAATCTATATAATCCACTTTGTTAGATGTGTTTAGTGTCCGTGGTCCTATAGCACTCTGTTTTCCTCGATTAGAAGACATCTGCCATCGACGGGGAAAAGAAGACATTGAATGCAGCACCCACGTTTTAATGTTGTTTTCATCTACCAACGGACCCCTGAAAAGCTATCGCACGACACAAAGGAGGGAACAGTAGTTGCCAGAACCTCGATAAACCAATCAGTGAGCTGGAGTCAGCAGAGCTTCAGGAGCTTTTCCCTAGTGTACGGCGTGTCTACTAACCTTTAGCAGAGACAGGGAAGAAAGAGAGGGAAAACGAAGGACAAAGGAACAGGAAGTGTCCCCTGGTGTTTTTTCCCCACACAGTATAATTACACATCCCTGACTCTTCCTCTGGAATGATGATAGCCGTGCTCATGTGTAGCGGTGAAAATAGCAGAGTGGCTATGGCCAAGGAAACACAGACACACTGATGGCATTACAGCTACGTAGCGATAAAGTGGCCTCACCTCTTTGTGTGCGTGCGTGCATGTGTGTGTGTGTGTGTGTGTGTGTGTGTGTGTGTGAGTGCATGTGTTTTTTCTGTGTGCGCGCCTGCTTGCGTGTGTGCGTGCGTGTACGTTTGCATGTGTGTGTTAGTGCATGCCTACATGCACTAAGTGCCTGTGTGAGTTGGAGTGTGTGTTAGTTTGTGTGTGTGTGTGTGTGTGTGTGTGAGGTTAACCTGTGATTTGTGATGACCACAACAACATCAGTGACGGGACTTTCTTGTTATACTGACACAGAGAGGTATATGTTTGTGTTTGTGCAAGAGAGAAGTGTCAGAGAGATGGAGAACGTTTCCCAGCACCATTTCTGTGTCTGTTTAAGTGTGGCTCTGTGTGTGCACATGTACAGCAATACTATATATATATATATATATAACCAGCAGGGGATCCATTATAAATACAGACCATGACATGTACCTCAGAAACCCCACAGGCGCAGCAGTCTGATCCCAAATCAGTCTTACATTCAAAAGGTGAGACAAGACCAGGCCTAAATTCTCCAGGTATTCGTGATGACAATTTGTTTGTTTTATAATCCCTTCTCTCATTTAGATCCTTTTCACCCGGTCGTGTCTGAAAGGCACAATTACCTTGGTGACGTCTTACCATGGCAACAAGCCTTGCCATCTCGTATTAGGAGAAGCTGAAATTGATTGTATAATTGGATCAAAACAAATGAAATTGTATTGATCCCATGCTTCGCAAACAACAGGTGTAGACTAACAGTGAAATGCTTACTTACAGGTCCTTCCCAACAATGCAGAAAGAAAATAGAGAAATAATAGAAAAGTAATAACACATAAACCTCTTATCCCTTTTTTTCATTTTTCGCCTACAATAACAGACCCAAATCTAACTGCCTGTAGCTCAGGCCCTGAAGCAGGGATTTGCATATTCATGGTACCATTTGAATTTTGTGGGAATGTGAAAGGAATGTAGGAGAATATAACACAATAGATCTGGTAAAATATAATACAAAGTAAAAAAACAAACGTTCTTTGGTATTTTCATTTTTGTACCATCATCTTTGAAATGCAAGAGAAATGCCGTAATGTATTATTCCAGCCCAGGTGCAATTTAGATTTTGACCACTAGATGGCAGTGTATATACAATGTTTTTACACTGATCCAATGAATCATTGCATTTCTGTTCAAAATGTTGTATCAAGACTGCCCAAATGTGCCTAATGTGTTTATTAATAACTTTTCATGTTCAAAATTGTGCACTCTCCTCAAACAATAGCATGGTATTGTTTCACTGTAAAGCTACTGTAAATTGGACAGTTCAGTTAGATTAACAAGAATTTAAGCTTTCTGCCCATATCAGATATGTCTATGTCCTGGGAAATTTTCTTGTTACTTACAACCTCATGATAATCGCATTAGCTTATGTTAGCTCAACCGATACACAATTAGTAACTATATCTTGGCTATCTATGGAGTACAGGTACAAATACCGAGTTGATGTGCAGGGCTATGAGGTAGTTTACATATCTTACATTACATATCTCATATGTGTGTATATATATATATATATATATATATATACTGTATTTTATACCATCTATTGCACCTTGCCTATGCCGCTCGACCATCGCTCATCCATATATTTATGTGTAGATTCTACCCGATAAACCCACATTAATTGAGAATTTCAACATGCAATTTTCTACGGCTGGCCATGCTTTCCACCTGGCTTCCCCTACCCTGGTTAACAGCCCTGCAACCTCCACAGCAACCCGCCAAAGCCTCCCCATTTCCCCTTCACCAAAATCCAGATAGCTGATGTTCTGAAAGAGCTGCAAAATCTTGACCCCTACAAATCAGCCGGACTAGACAATCTCTACCCTCTCTTTCTAAAATTATCTGCCCGAAATTGTGGCAAACCCTATTAATACTATTAATAGCCTGTTCAACCTCTCTTTCGTATCGTCTGAGATTCCCAAAGATTGGAAAGCAGCCGCGGTCATCCCCGTCTTCAAAGGGGGGGGCACTCACCCAAACTGCTACAGACCTATTTCTATCCTACCCTGCCTTTCTAAGGTCTTCGAAAGTCAAGTCAACAAACAGATTACCGACCATTTTGAATCCCACCGTACCTTCTCCGCTATGCAATCTCGTTTCAGAGCTGGTCATGGATGCACCTCAGCCACGCTCAAGGTCCTAAACGATATAACCGCCATCGATAAGAGACAATACTGTGCAGCCGTATTCATCGACCTGGCCAAGGCTTTCGACTCTGTCAATCACCACATTCTTATTGGCAGACTCGACAGCCTTGGTTCCTCAAATGATTTCCTCGCCTAGTTCACCACCTACTTCTCTGATAGAGTTCAATGTGTCAAATCGGAGTGCCTGTTGTCCGGACCTCTGTCAGTCTCAATGGGGGTGGGTTCAAATCTCGGGCCGACTCTCTTCTCTGTATATATCAATGATGTCGCTCTTGCTGCTGGTGATTCCGGTTCTGTCTATCTCCACGTACTGTCAGTGCCCCCTTCTTGTTTAGAATTTATGCCTGGCGATTCCAAGATGGTGTTACGTCATAATGCAGCTTTTTGCTCGTAAGGTTATGCCTATATCCTACAGGTCTCTAGCTTCTGAGATGTTCCCTGTCTCACCGCCTCCCTTTTTCTTCCACTGAACAGAGGTTGAAAGACCGGTGTTCTGTTGTTTTGGACTTGCGTTTCCCTGTACGAGTTCTGACATTTCAGGCTTGCAAGGTGAGTACTGTTCTTGGAACCGTGGGTTCTATGGACTTCAGCTGCAGTGGCAGCGTGTCAGTCCACATGGCCAATTTGCAGCAGGTTTTGGTTCCCTATATGGGTCTCTGAAAGTTTAGGTCTCATGAGGCTCGCACAGTTCAGGCTTCTCAGGTAAGTATTAGCGGAAAAGGTGGCTTCTGTCACCCCTATTTGGAGCCTGTGGAACCTGTGTGTGCTTGGGCTGCTGTGGGCCTCCTAGTTTGGTACACTCTGAGCCGGCTTGGGGTGTGATTGTTAAACCAAGTGACCGACTACTGTTCCCTGAAGGAGGGAATGAGGTATAACATATATTGACCCCGCAGCGTCAGGTTGATTGGGCTCGCTAAAGAGAGGTACTGGGTTGAGAACATGAATACGATCGACGGTGTAATAGCCAGGAAGGCGTGCTTTCCGAGGGGCGGGTTCTGCATTTATTGGCCCATTGGGCATGTTTTTTGTTTTGTTCAGGTGAATTGTTTTCTTCAGCTCTTCATTGTGATGTAAGTGCTGATATAAATACTATGCATGCCCGTCTCTCTTGGATAAGAGTTGAGGAGAGACTGACAGCATCACTTCTTCTTTTTATAGGAACCATTAATGTGTTGAAAATCCCGAATTGTTTGCATAGTCAATTTACACACAGCTCTGACACACACACTCATCCCATCAGAGATGCCACCAGGGGTCTTTTCACAGTCCCCAAATCCAGAACAAATTCAAGAAAACGTACAATATTATAAAGAGCCCTTATTTCATGGAACTTCCTTCCATCTCATATTGCTCAAATAAACAGCAAACTGTTTAAAGAAACAGATAAAGCAACACCTCGCGGCACAATGCCTCTCCCCTATTGGACAGTTTGTGTGTATGTATTGATATGTAGTCTACGTGTGCCTTTTAAAAACATTTATGTAGTTCTGTCCTTAAGCGGTTCTTGTCTAATGATGTTCTGTATTATGTCATTCTGTATTATGTCATTCTGTATTATGTCATTCTGTATTATGTCATTCTGTATTATGTTTCATGTTTTGTGTGGAACCCCAGGAAGAGTAGCTGCTGCTTTTGCAACAACTAATGGGGATCCTAAAAAAAATACCAAATTCCAAATACTGTATGATTGGTTGTTGTATGTTGTACTTCGTTCCCTCCTACAAGGAACGGTAGTTATATTCATTACTGTTCGATATTACAGTTCTTCAGGTCCCGTTGATAGGATAGTCTCGAACGGACCTCGTCCAGTTTGTTCTCCAGTGACTGTACGTTCTCCAATAAAACAGACGGTAGAGGTGATTTACCTTTCTCGCCGGGCATAGTTTCGTAAGGGTTCCCGCACGTCGGCCTCTCTCTCTCTCTCTTGTTCTCTGAGTCAAAATAAAAGTTCATATCAAGTGGTAAAAAAACACACAAAGAGACTAAACTAAAGAGCAGAAGCTGTCAGGAGCCGTAGAACGACAGCTGTCCATTCCAACACCATTAGACATTTTAGAGCAGATAAACCCAGTGAGGTGTTCATTAGTGTAGTCTTTCTCTCTCTATAGCCATTATTACATCTGACCAGTTAATTAGCCTCAGCTCTCTCCGTCTGAATTCACTCGGAGAGATCGGAACACGGCTGTTCATAGAGAAGGGGAGAAGAGCAGACGAGAGCAGAGAAACACAACAGAGTGATGATATCTACAGTATTGGGTGCAGAAACATAGGACTCCCTGCTAGGCCGAGAGAGAAAGAGAGAGAGAGAGAGAGAGAGAGAGAGAGAGAGAGAGAGAGAGAGAGAGAGAGAGAGAGAGAGAGAGAGAGAGAGAGAGAGAGAGAGAGAGAGAGAGAGAGAGAGAGAGAGAACAAACAAACAGACAATAAACAGACAATAGGAGAGAGAGACCTTGAGGTTATTTGGCTTGCGTTCCACCTGCTGTCCACTTTAGATTTCCATAACCAATGATGGTTCCATTCTCTTAATTAGGGCACCATTAGTTATGCAGTAATTATCTGTGCTATCTATTGCTGCATCACTAATGGTGAGGATGATGCGGTAGATGGAGGTTTACTGTCCTGTTGTGTGTTTGTGTGTATCATTCCCTATATGTGTGTGTTTTGTCTATCTTACTTTTGTCCCTTTCTACTTAGTAAAGAGTGTACTGTACTATGGACCTGCTGGCTGTCAGCAGGGGGGTGAGATCGAAGCAGTCCCCCTTCTAAGACCTCTATGCTGGGAGGGTGTCTCAACTCAAGTCCCCTGTCTGAGGCCAGACTGCCTGGCCTAAGACTGCATGAGCTCTGGCTTATCTTTCATCTTCCCCGAACACCTGAGCAACTAAAACATATATATTATACTGTAGCAGTTAGCCCAATGCTGAATTTAAGAGAGAGAGAGAGAGAGGAAAAAAAGAGAATATAGGGAAGATAAATTATCGGCACTTTTAAATAATAAAAACACTTTTTCATTTTGCAAATGAAAATGCTACGCCTGGTGATTATCTGTGTCTCTCTCTGTGTGGCTTGGGGATTTGTCTCTGTGTGGCTTGGGGATGTGTCTCTGTGTGGCTTGGGGATGTGTCTCTGTGTGGCTTGGGGATTTGTCTCTCTCTGTGTGGCTTGGGGATTTGTCTCTCTCTGTGTGGCTTGGGGTTTTGTCTCTCTCTGTGTGGCTTGGGGATTTGTCTCTCTCTGTGTGGCTTGGGGATTTGTCTCTCTCTGTGTGGCTTGGGGATTTGTCTCTCTGTGTGGCTTGGGGATTTGTCTCTCTCTGTGTGGCTTGGGGATTTGTCTCTCTCTGTGTGGCTTGGGGATTTGTCTCTCTCTGTGTGGCTTGGAGATTTGTCTCTCTCTGTGTGGCTTGGAGATTTGTCTCTCTCTGTGTGGCTTGGGGATTTGTCTCTCTCTGTGTGGCTTGGGGATTTGTCTCTCTCTGTGTGGCTTGGGGATTTGACTCTCTGTGTGGCTTGGGGATTTGTCTCTCTCTGTGTGGCTTGGGGATTTGTCTCTCTCTGTGTGGCTTGGGGATTTGTCTCTCTCTGTGTGGCTTGGGGATTTGTCTCTCTCTGTGTGGCTTGGGGATTTGTCTCTCTCTGTGTGGCTTGGGGATTTGTCTCTCTCTGTGTGGCTTGGGGATTTTTCTCTCTCTGTGTGGCTTGGGTTTTTGTCTCTCTGTGTGGCTTGGGGATTTGTCTCTCTCTGTGTGGCTTGGGGATTTCTCTCTGTGTGGCTTGGCGATTTGTCACGGGCCATGGGGGTATGTTGTTATTTGTAGCTTATTTCTCTGTGAGTGAGGCTGAGGCTGAGGGAGAGACTGAGGCTGATGCTGTAAGCGAGACTGTGAGTGAGGCTGAGGGAGAGGCTGACACTGAGAGAGACGCTGAGGGAGAGGCTGAGGCTGTGAGCGAGGCTGTGAGCGAGTCAGAGGGAGAGGCTGAGGCTGAGGGAGTGGTTGAGGCTGATGCTGTAAGCGAGACTGTGAGTGAGGCTGAGGGAGAGGCTGACACAGAGAGCCGCTGAGGGAGAGGCTGAGGCTGTGAGCGAGGCTGTGAGCTGTGAACGAGTCAGAGGGAGAGGCTGAGGCTGAGGGAGTGGCTGAGGGAGAAGCTGAGGCTGGGGGAGAGGCTGAGGGAGAGGCTGACACAGAGAGCCGCTGAGGGAGAGGCTGAGGCTGTGAGCGAGGCTGTGAGCGAGCCAGAGGGAGAGGCTGAGGCTGAGGGAGTGGCTGAGGGAGAAGCTGAGGCTGGGGGAGAGGCTGAGACTGTGAGCGAGGTGGATGGAGAGGCTGAGACTGTGAGCGAGGCTGAGGGGGAGGCTGAGGGAGATGCTGAGGGAGAGGCTAAGGTGTGGGCGAGTCTGAGGGAGAGGCTGAGGGAGAGGCTGAGGCTGTGAGTGAGTCTGAGGCTGAGAGAAGTCATGCTGGAAAGTCATGCTGCTGCTGTGGTAATGTGTTTGACACAATTAACCACTGCATTTGGCAGACGACGAAAAACATTAGGCCCCTTAATACAATCCAGCGGGAAAACGAGCCTCTCCATGTGATTACAGGATCCTTGTGATTTACTGTACGTCGCTCCCGAGGAGACAAACACACTTTACTAACTTTGCGAGAAAAAAAAACGGAGCATATGCCATGGTTGAAAGATCGTGGGCCAAAACACAATTAACACGTCTGTTTTAGCATAGCCAGGCCCTAGCATTGATTAGCTGTAATCAAAGTGAAACAAACAGCAGTTTTCCCAGAGGAGACAGCCAGCCAGGAACGTTACTCAGAGGGTTTCATCCTGCCGCCATTTTAGTTGGTTTGATGATGATGATGATGCTCATTTGTTTAATGGTGGGGAAAAAAGTTGTCAATGTCTACACGCACTCTGGAAAGTATAAACAATAGAATTCTACATGATACAGGCCAATATGGACCTTCAATTTACTATAGGCCCTTGTTGAAGACAGCTGTTTTGTTCTAACTAGCATGAGGGCAACATATTCAACTATTTGAATCAAATAGTCACTGTTAAATAAATAAATAAAGGTGAATAAATTGTTAAAAAAAATAGAGGTTTACTTTGAAGTCATTACATGTGATTCAGCCCATTGGTTCATCACATGGTAATCACTTCCTATATGTTAATTTGGTATTTTATTAGGATCCTCATTAGCTGTGGTGAAAGCAGCAGCTTCTCTTCCTGGGGTCCACACAAAACCTGAAACATGACATAATACAGAACATGAATAGACAAAGAACAGCTTCAGGACAGAACTACATGAATGTAAAAACTGGCACACATAGCTGTACATATTGATTCATACACACAAACTGTCCAGGTCAAATAGGGGAGAGGAGTTGTGCTGTGAGCTGTTGCTTCACCAGTTCTTTTAAACCAGGTTTGCTGTTCACTTGAGCAATATGAGATGGAAGGGAGTTCCATGCAATAATGGCTCTATATAATATTGTACGCTTTCTTAATTTTGTTCTTGTATTTGTTAATATAACATACATTCAAAACAATTCACAATCCTAAACTAGCTATAGCCTGATGTTTCATTAGTCAGTTCTCCCTGTGAACACAGCAGGCAAACATCATGTAGAGTCCAGTGAGTGTTCTGTTTTGAGTGTAGAGCATTGGGCTAGTAACCAGCAGGTAGCCTAGTGGTTAGAGCGTTCGGCCAGTAACCAGCAGGTAGCCTTGCGGTTAGAGCGTTGGGCCAGTAACCAGCAGGTAGCCTAGAGGTTAGAGCGTTGGGCCAGAAACCAGCAGGTAGCCTAGTGGTTAGAGCGTTGGGCCAGTAACCAGCAGGTAGCCTAGCGGTTAGAGCGTTGGGCCAGTAACCAGCAGGTAGCCTAGTGGTTAGAGCGTTCGGCCAGTAACCAGCAGGTAGCCTAGCGGTTAGAGCGTTGGGCCAGTAACCAGCAGGTAGCCTAGTGGTTAGAGCGTTGGGCCAGTAACCAGCAGGTAGCCTAGCGGTTAGAGCGTTGGGCCAGTAACCAGCAGGTAGCCTAGCGGTTAGAGCGTTGGGCCAGTAACCAGCAGGTAGCCTAGTGGTTAGAGCGTTGGGCCAGTAACCAGCAGGTAGCCTAGTGGTTAGAGCGTTGGGCCAGTAACCAGCAGGTAGCATAGTGGTTAGAGCGTTGGACCAGTAACCAGCAGGTAGCCTAGTGGTTAGAGCGTTGGGCCAGTAACCAGCAGGTAGCCTAGTGGTTAGAGCGTTGGGCCAGTAACCAGCAGGTAGCCAAGTGGTTAGAGCGTTGGGCCAGTAACCAGCAGGTAGCCTAGTGGTTAGAGCGTTGGGCCAGTAACCAGCAGGTAGCCTAGTGGTTAGAGCGTTGGGCCAGTAACCAGCAGGTAGCCTAGTGGTTAGAGCGTTGGGCCAGTAACCAGCAGGTAGCCTAGTGGTTAGAGCGGTGGGCCAGTAACCAGCAGGTAGCCTAGTGGTTAGAGCGTTGGGCCAGTAACCAGCAGGTAGCCTAGTGGTTAGAGCGTTGGGCCAGTAACCAGCAGGTAGCCTAGTGGTTAGAGCATTGGGCCAGTAACCAGCAGGTAGCCTAGTGGTTAGAGCGTTGGGCCAGAAACCAGCAGGTAGCCTAGTGGTTAGAGCGTTGGGCCAGTAACCAGCAGGTAGCCTAGTGGTTAGAGCGTTGGGCCAGTAACCAGCAGGTAGCCTAGTGGTTAGAGCGTTGGGCCAGAAACCAGCAGGTAGCCTAGTGGTTAGAGCGTTGGGCCAGTAACCCGCAGGTAGCCTAGTGGTTAGAGCGTTGTGCCAGTAACCAGCAGGTAGCCTAGTGGTTAGAGCGTTCGGCCAGTAACCAGCAGTAATCAATAGATTAGGGCCTAATGAATTTATTTATTTATTTAAATTGACTGATTTCCTTACATGTACTGTAACTCAGTAAAATCTTCGAAATTGTTGCATGTTACATTTATATTTTGGTTCAGTATAGTATCCTTGACGACTGTTGTAGGAATTATAAGTAATGGACATTGACTGTCATAACTGTCGATCTGACAAATGATCAGAGATAATTGATCAGAGATCGATGATCAGAGATAATTATCCGATGCCTCAAGCTTGAGGTTATAGTGGGATTGTGTGGGATTGTGTGTTCCTAGCACGGTGGCTAGGAAAAACTCCCTAGAAAGGCCAGAACCTAGGAAGAATCCTAGAGAGGAACCAGGCTATGAAGGGTGGCCAGTCCTCTTCTGGCTGTGCCGGTTGGAGATTATAACAGATGTTCAAATGTTCAAAGATGACCAGCAGGGTCAAATAATAATAATTACAGTGGTTGTCAAGGGTGCAACAGGTCACCACCTCAGGAGTAAATGTCAGTTGGCTTTTCATATCCGATCATTCAGAGTATCTCTACTGCTCCTGCTGTCTCTAGAGACTTGAAAACAGCAGGTTTGGGACAGGTAGAACGTCCGGTGAACAGGTCAAGGTTCCATAGCCGCAGGCAGACCAGTTGAAACTGTAGCAGCAGCACGGCCAGGTGGACTGGGGACAACAAGGAGTCATCATGCCAGGTAGTCCTGAGGCATGGTCCTAGGGCTCAGGTCCTCCGAGAGAGAGAATGACAGAAAGACAGAAAGAGAGAAAAAGAGAGAAAGAAAGAGAATTAGAGAGAGCACACTTAAATTCACACAGGACACCGGATAAGACAGGAGAAATACTCCATGTATAACAGACTGACCCTAGCCCCCCGACACATAAACTACTGCAGCAAAAATACTGGAGGCTGAGACAGGAGGGGTCGGGAGACACTGTGGCCCCGTCCGACGCTACCCCCGGACAGGGTCAAACAGGCAGGATATAACCCCACCCACTTTGCCAAAGCACAGCCCCCATACCGCTAGAGGGATATCTTCAACCACCAACTTATCATCCTGAGACACAGCCAGCAAGGCAGATGAAACCAGCTTCTATGCACCGTACTGTGCCATGCGTTCTGACAAGCACTCAAATAGCTCCATGACGGATTGGGTCTGTGACCTCACTAGACCGTCCTCCATGCTTCTAACCAACCGTTCCTCTGTCTGACAGATGAGCCTCAGCCAGTCAGCCAATAAAAGCCTTCCTCCGCTCCACTCTGTCCTCCTATAGGCTAACACCCGTCAACACGGCTTCCTCTCTCTCTCTCTTCCAGAGATGTCCAAAGGGGCACTTCTTAAGGCTAACGTTTTTAAGTCTGTCTCGCTGGCTGTGTCGATTGGGTAGCCTACAGCGCTTGGTGATTAGGCTACAGCCATGTTGGTGCTGATGTGGCGTGCTAGATACTAGCCGTGTCCTCTATCTCCCAGAGGCTGATGGGAACGAGAATCAGAGAAGCACTCCTTCCTCACGACCAGAGAAGGGCTCCATCTACTCACATTTTATCTCTTTTGAATGTTTTCATGTCGCAGCATTTTGGAAGAGTCACAGGAGTACTCCTATAGAACTATATATATAGAACCTATACTCCTATAGAACTATATATATAGAACCTATACTCCTATAGAACTATATATATATAGAACCTATACTCCTATAGAACTATATATATAGAACCTATACTCCTATAGAACTATATATATATAGAACCTATACTCCTATATAACTATATATATAGAACCTATACTACTATAGAACTATATATATAGAACCTATACTCCTATAGAACTATATATATAGAACCTATACTCCTATAGAACTATATATATAGAACCTATACTCCTATAGAACTATATATATAGAACCTATACTCCTATAGAACTATATATATAGAACCTATACTCCTATAGAACTATATATATATAGAACCTATACTCCTATAGAACTATATATATATAGAACCTATACTCCTATAGAACTATATATATAGAACCTATACTCCTATAGAACTATATATATAGAATCTATACTCCTATAGAACTTGAACACGGGCACAACCAGAGAGACAAGGGGGGGGGGAATAAAGAGGAGAAAGAGGAGATTAAGATGCTTGACACAGCAAAATGGCTTTTTAATTAAGTTTCCTGTAATCAGATAAATGTACAAGGGGACGTGGTAAATTAAATTAGTAGGAGTTTCAGCAACAACAAAAAATAAAATGTTCCTCTCCCAAATTCACAAGCGCAGTACTTATAGCAGTGTTATGCTTGAACATGTCACCCAGAGGGAATGAAAATGATGGTAGAGAGATTAACAAGGAGCTGTGTGTGTGTGTGTGTGTGTGTGTGTGTGTGTGTGTGTGTGTGTGTGTGTGTGTGTGTGTGTGTGTGTGTGTGTGTGTGTGTGTGTGTGTGTGTGTGTGTGTGTGTGTGTGTGTGTGCAATGTGCCTTTGCATATGTTCTGTATATGTTACAGAGGTGGTTTGGCGAACTAAGTCTGAAACTATGTAGCAGTAAAAGCCTTCACAGTGTGTGGGTGTCAGAAACCCACTCGAACAGACACAACATGTTAACTGCCCTGACCTGGTAGTGCCCTCTCCATAGAGGTAGGCTGGGCTAAACCTCTCCATAGAGGTAGGCTGGGCTAAACCTCTCCATAGAGGTAGGCTGGGCCAAACCTCTCCATAGAGGTAGGCTGGGCCAAACCTCTCCATAGAGGTAGGCTGGGCTAAACCTCTCCATAGAGGTAGGCTGGGCCAAACCTCTCCATAGAGGTAGGCTGGGCCAAACCTCTCCATAGAGGTAGGCTGGGCCAAACCTCTCCATAGAGGTAGGCTGGGCTAAACCTCTCCATAGAGGTAGGCTGGGCCAAACCTCTCCATAGAGGTAGGCTGGGCCATTTTCCTCTCCATATAGGTAGGCTGGGCAAAACCTCTCCATAGAGGTAGGCTGGGCCATTTTCCTCTCCATAGAGGTAGGCTGGGCTAAACCTCTTCATAGAGGTAGGCTGGGCCAAACCTCTCCATAGAGGTAGGCTGGGCTAAACCTCTCCATAGAGGTAGGCTGGGCCAAACCTCTCCATAGAGGTAGGCTGGGCCAAAACTCTCCATAGAGGTAGGCTGGGCGAAACCTCTCCATAGAGGTAGGCTGGGCCAAACCTCTCCATAGAGGTAGACTGGGCTAAACCTCTCCATAGAGGTAGGCTGGGCCAAACCTCTCCATAGAGGTAGGCTGGGCTAAACCTCTCCATAGAGGTAGGCTGGGCCAAACCTCTCCATAGAGGTAGGCTGGGCTAAACCTCTCCATAGAGGTAGGCTGGGCCAAACCTCTCCATAGAGGTAGGCTGGGCCAAACCTCTCCATAGAGGTAGGCTGGGCCAAACCTCTCCATAGAGGTAGGCTGGGCTAAACCTCTCCATAGAGGTAGGCTGGGCCAAACCTCTCCATAGAGGTAGGCTGGGCCATTTTCCTCTCCATATAGGTAGGCTGGGCAAAACCTCTCCATAGAGGTAGGCTGGGCCATTTTCCTCTCCATAGAGGTAGGCTGGGCTAAACCTCTTCATAGAGGTAGGCTGGGCCAAACCTCTCCATAGAGGTAGGCTGGGCTAAACCTCTCCATAGAGGTAGGCTGGGCCAAACCTCTCCATAGAGGTAGGCTGGGCCAAACCTCTCCATAGAGGTAGGCTGGGCCAAACCTCTCCATAGAGGTAGGCTGGGCCAAACCTCTCCATAGAGGTAGGCTGGGCTAAACCTCTCCATAGAGGTAGGCTGGGCCAAACCTCTCCATAGAGGTAGGCTGGGCTAAACCTCTCCATAGAGGTAGGCTGGGCCAAACCTCTCCATAGAGGTAGGCTGGGCCAAACCTCTCCATAGAGGTAGGCTGGGCCAAACCTCTCCATAGAGGTAGGCTGGGCCAAACCTCTCCATAGAGGTAGGCTGGGCCAAACCTCTCCATAGAGGTAGGCTGGGCCAAACCTCTCCATAGAGGTAGGCTGGGCTAAACCTCTCCATAGAGGTAGGCTGGGCCAAAACTCTCCATAGAGGTAGGTGGGGCCAAACCTCTCCATAGAGGTAGGCTGGGCCAAACCTCTCCATAGAGGTAGGCTGGGCCAAACCTCTCCATAGAGGTAGGCTGGGCTAAACCTCTCCATAGAGGTAGGCTGGGCCAAACCTCTCCATAGAGGTAGGCTGGGCCAAACCTCTCCATAGAGGTAGGCTGGGCCAAACCTCTCCATAGAGGTAGGCTGGGCCAAACCTCTCCATAGAGGTAGGCTGGGCTAAACCTCTCCATAGAGGTAGGCTGGGCCAAACCTCTCCATAGAGGTAGGCTGGGCTAAACCTCTCCATAGAGGTAGGCTGGGCCAAACCTCTCCATAGAGGTAGGCTGGGCTAAACCTCTCCATAGAGGTAGGCTGGGCCAAACCTCTCCATAGAGGTAGGCTGGGCTAAACCTCTCCATAGAGGTAGGCTGGGCCAAACCTCTCCATAGAGGTAGGCTGGGCCAAACCTCTCCATAGAGGTAGGCTGGGCCAAACCTCTCCATAGAGGTAGGCTGGGCCAAACCTCTCCATAGAGGTAGGCTGGGCTAAACCTCTCCATAGAGGTAGGCTGGGCCAAACCTCTCCATAGAGGTAGGCTGGGCCATTTTCCTCTCCATATAGGTAGGCTGGGCCAAACCTCTCCATATAGGTAGGCTGGGCAAAACCTCTCCATAGAGGTAGGCTGGGCCAAACCTCTCCATAGAGGTAGGCTGGGCCAAACCTCTCCATAGAGGTAGGCTGGGCTAAACCTCTCCATAGAGGTAGGCTGGGCTAAACCTCTCCATAGAGACAGGCTGGGCCAAACCTCTCCATAGAGGTAGGCTGGGCCAAACCTCTCCATATAGGACCACCATCAGGACTGGGCCAGACCATCAAACCTCTCCATAGAGGTAGGCTGGGCCATTTTCCTCTCCATAGAGGTAGGCTGGGCCAAACCTCTCCATAGAGGTAGGCTGGGCCAAACCTCTCCATATAGGACCACCATCAGGACTGGGCCAGACCATCAAACCTCTCCATAGAGGTAGGCTGGGCCATTTTCCTCTCCATAGAGGTAGGCTGGGCCAAACCTCTCCATAGAGGTAGGCTGGGCCAAACCTCTCCATAGAGGTAGGCTGGGCCATTTTCCTCTCCATAGAGGTAGGCTGGGACAAACCTGTCCATATAGGTAGGCTGGGCCAAACCTCTCCATATAGGACCACCATCAGGACTGGGCCAGACCATCAAACCTCTCCATAGAGGTAGGCTGGGCCATTTTCCTCTCCATAGAGGTAGGCTGGGACAAACCTGTCCATAGAGGTAGGCTGGGCCATTTTCCTCTCCATATAGGACCACCATCAGGACTGGGCCAGACCATCAAACCTCTCCATAGAGGTAGGCTGGGCCATTTTCCTCTCCATAGAGGTAGGCTGGGCCAAACCTCTCCATAGAGGTAGGCTGGGCCAAACCTCTCCATAGAGGTAGGCTGGGCCAAACCTCTCCATAGAGGTAGGCTGGGCCAAACCTCTCTATATAGGACCACCATCAGGACTGGGCCAGACCATCAAACCTCTCCATAGAGGTAGGCTGGGCCATGTTCCTCTCCATAGAGGTAGGCTGGGCCAAACCTCTCCATAGAGGTAGGCTGGGCTAAACCTCTCCATATAGGTAGGCTGGGCTAAACCTCTCCATAGAGGTAGGCTGGGCCAAACCTCTCCATAGAGGTAGGCTGGGCCAAACCTCTCTATATAGGACCACCATCAGGACTGGGCCAGACCATCAAACCTCTCCATAGAGGTAGGCTGGGCCATGTTCCTCTCCATAGAGGTAGGCTGGGCCAAACCTCTCCATAGAGGTAGGCTGGGCCATGTTCCTCTCCATAGAGGTAGGCTGGGCCATGTTCCTCTCCATAGAGGTAGGCTGGGCCATGTTCCTCTCCATAGAGGTAGGCTGGGCCATTTTCCTCTCCATATAGGTAGGCTGGGCAAAACCTCTCTATAGAGGTAGGCTGGGCCAAACCTCTCTATAGAGGTAGGCTGTGCCAAACCTCTCCGTTTAGGACTATAACCAGGACTGGGCCAAACATCTCCATATAGGACCATAATCAGGACTGGGCCAGACCGTCAAAGTCAGTTAGGCTAGTGTTTTATACAGGCCATATGAGACCACTGACACCATAGCCACTGAAAATACAGAAATATATTACACTGTCAATGTGTCTGCTTCAATTACGACCCTATATGACTCTCTCTCTCTCTCTCTCTCTCTCTCTCTCTCTCTCTCTCTCTCTCTTTATCAATCTATTGTATTCTCTCTTTCTCTCTTCTCTCTCTGACTCTCTCTCTATCTCCTTTGAGCATTCTCTCTTCTCTCTCCTTCTTGGAGGTGAGTGCTGTGGTTCAAGTGCTACATCGAGTTATGTTTGAGCTCCATTCAAACCACACAACGTTCAAAGTAAGAGAGGAAGGCTACATTTTCTTCTCTCCTGGGAGGCTGTAATGTTTCAGATAAAGGCCTTAGACGACAGAGACTGGGGAAGAAACATGATGTATAGAAGTTGGTAGATTACCAAAGACCAATCCTTTTGCTATGAATGGGGAGACACACCTGTGCCCTTGCTAGGTATTCTAGTGTTTGGATGAAAGAAAACAAAAGATAGATAATGTATTTAACATTTATTTTTTTACCTATATTAAACTGGGCAAGTCAGTTAAGAACAAATTCTTATTTACAATGACGGCCTAGGAACAGTGGGTTAACTGCCTTGTTCAGGGGCAGAACGAAATATTTGTACCTTATCAACTCAGGGATTTGACCTTGCAACCTTTCGGTTACTAGTTCAACGCTCTAACCACAGGTAACCACGGCTACCTGCCTATGTGAATGTGAACATGCTGCTTTTATTGCATGGCTGCTAGACCCATCCAGGTGGAGATGTGGTGCCAGATGGGTGTTTATCTCATGATCAGCTCGTCCAACATCTCATTCCAAAATCATGGCCATTAGTATGGAGTTGGTCCCCAATTTGATGCCTCCACTCTTCTGGAAAGACTTCCCACCAGATGTTGGAACATTGCTGCGTGGCCTTGCTTTCACTCAGCCACATAAACATTAGTAAGGGCGGGCACTGATGTCGGGCAATTGGGCCTATCTCACAGTGCAATTCATCCCTAATGTGTTCGATGGGGTTGAGGTCAGGGCTCTGAGCAGGCCGGTCAAGTTCTTCCACACCTATCTCTACAAACCATTTATGTATGGACCTTGCTTTGTGCACGGGGGCATTGTCATGACTGGAACTGGAAAGGGACTTCCCCAAACTGTTGACACAAAGTTATGACGGTGCCACATTGAAAGTCACTGAGCTCTTCAGTACGGGCCATTTTGCTGTCAATGTTTGTCTATTGAGATTGCATGGCTTTGTTCACATTTTGATACACCTCTCAGCAACGGGTGTGGCTGAAATAGCCAAATCCACTAATTTGAATAGGTGTACACATACTTTTGTATATATAGTGTATATCCAAAGATCAATGTATTTCACTATATAGGACTGAGAGAGAGAGTTTAATGTTTACTTTTATTTTTTTATTGTTTATTTCCATTTTGGTTTTTGTCTCTTTGAATTGAATTGAGAGAGACAGCTGAGGGGTAAAGGACTTTCAGGAAGTGACACCAGTGTGTTGATGTGAGTAATCAGCAGGTAGGGAGGGGCTGTCACTCTATACCTCCTCTCTCCTCCTCCTCTCTTCCTCTCCACTTATCCTCCTCATTTGTTGCCACACACAGCAGGTGAACACTCCTACAGGCACAGGGACACTGTCCTTTCTCCCTCTATCATTACACCCCCCCGTCCCCTGTCCTCTGTCCCCCGTCCCCCCGGTCTCTCTCTGTTATACAGACCACCACACAGGCTCTTTCTCTAACACAGTCCTGTCAGCTGTGTGACTGTAGATGACGGGCCCCAGTCCTGTCAGCTGTGTGACTGTAGATGACAGGCCCAAGGTCCTGTCAGCTGTGTGACTGTAGATGACGGGCCCCAGGTCCTGTCAGCTGTGTGACTGTAGATGACGGGCCCCAGGTCCTGTCAGCTGTGTGACTGTAGATGACGGGCCCCAGGTCCTGTCAGCTGTGTGACTGTAGATGACGCGCCCCAGGTCCTGTCAGCTGTGTGACTGTAGATGACGGGCCCCAGTCCTGTCAGCTGTGTGACTGTAGATGAACGGCCCCAGGTCCTGTCAGCTGTGTGACTGTAGATGACGGGCCCCAGGTCCTGTCAGCTGTGTGACTGTAGATGACGGGCCCCAGGTCCTGTCAGCTGTGTAACTGTAGATGACGGGCCCCAGTCCTGTCAGCTGTGTGACTGTAGATGACGGGCCCCAGGTCCTGTCAGCTGTGTGACTGTAGATGACGGGTCCCAGGTCCTGTCAGCTGTGTGACTGTAGATGACGGGCCCCAGGTCCTGTCAGCTGTGTGACTGTAGATGACGGGCCCCAGTCCTGTCAGCTGTGTGACTGTGGATGACAGCCCCAGTCCTGTCAGCTGTGTGACTGTAGATGACGGGCCCCAGGTCCTGTCAGCTTTGTGACTGTAGATGACGGGCCCCAGGTCCTGTCAGCTGTGTGACTGTAGATGACGGGCCCCAGGTCCTGTCAGCTGTGTGACTGTAGATGAACGGCCCCAGTCCTGTCAGCTGTGTGACTGTAGATGACGGGCCCCAGGTCCTAGGAGGTGAAGGGAGAGGAGAGTGGGGAGGGACTAGGAGGTGAAGGGAGAGGAGAGTGGGGAGGGAGGGAATAGGAGGTGAAGGGAGAGAAGAAGTGAGTGAGGAGGGAGGGAGGGACTAGGAGGTGAAGGGAGATGAGAGTGGGGAGGGAATAGGAGGTGAAGGGAGAGGAGAGGAGAGTGGGGAGGGACTAGGAGGTGAAGGGAGAGGAGAGTGGGGAGGGAATAGGAGGTGAAGGGAGAGGAGAGGAGAGTGAGGAGGGACTAGGAGGTGAAGGGAGAGGAGAGTGGGGAGGGACTAGGAGGTGAAGGGAGAGGAGAGTGGGGAGGGAGAGACTAGGAGCCGAAGGGAGAGGAGAGGAAAAAATTTGAGGAGTCTTAGATGAAAAATGTTTTAAAGTAAATATCCCTAGGCCGCTTGGGTAATGACAAGCAATGTTTTATTGGAGATGTTGTTCAGTGGTGGGAAGGCGCTGCGTTAAAGGTCTCCTGTCTCTCTGGGCTCAATCAGTCTCCTCTAGTCAACCTGGAAAGATGTGTGACAAACACACAGACAGGAAGCACCTAGAAGCTGGTTGGAGGACCTAAAGGAGGACGGAATGGAATGAATGGAACGGAGCCAAACACGTGGTTTCCATATGTTTTGCCGGGTTTGATACCGTTCCATTAATTCCATTCCAGCCACTACAATGAGCCCCTCCTCCTATTTACGTATCCTCCCACGAGCCACCACTGGTATACACACGTTTACCTGTTTGTTCTTCTAGACTTCTCTCTCAAGTCAGTTTCTTATTCAACCGAAAAAATGTTTTATCCCCCTCCCTCCCTCCCTCCCTCCAGTATTCCTGGCCTCCGTCCTGTGTTCCTGGCTTCCTTTCCCTCTAGTGTTCCTGGCTTCCCTCCAGTATTCCTGGCTTCCCTCCAGTATTCCTGGCCTCCCTCCAGTATTCCTGGCTTCCTTCCTGGCCTCCCTCCAGTATTCCTGGCTACCCTCCAGTATTCCTGGCCTCCCTCCAGTATTCCTGGCCTCCCTCCAGTATTCCTGGCCTCCCTCCAGTGTTCCTGGCCTCCCTCCAGTGTTCCTGGCCTCCCTCCAGTATTCCTGGCCTCCCTCCAGTGTTCCTGGCCTCCCTCCAGTATTCCTGGCTTCCTTCCTGGCCTCCCTCCAGTATTCCTGGCTACCCTCCAGTGTTCCTGGCCTCCCTCCAGTATGCCTGGCTTCCTTCCTGGCCTCCCTCCAGTATTCCTGGCTACCCTCCAGTATTCCTGGCCTCCCTCCAGTATTCCTGGCCTCCCTCCAGTGTTTCTGGCCTCCCTCCAGTATTCCTGGCCTCCCTCCAGTATGCCTGGCTTCCTTCCTGGCCTCCCTCCAGTATTCCTGGCTACCCTCCAGTATTCCTGGCCTCCCTCCAGTATTCCTGGCCTCCCTCCAGTGTTTCTGGCCTCCCTCCAGTATTCCTGGCCTCCCTCCAGTGTTTCTGGCCTCCCTCCAGTATTCCTGGCCTCCCTCCAGTATTCCTCCCTCTCCCTCCAGTATTCCTGGCCTCCCCCCAGTATTCCTGGCCTCCCTCCAGTGTTTCTGGCCTCCCTCCAGTATTCCTCCCTCTCCCTCCAGTATTCCTGGCTACCCTCCAGTATTCCTCCCTCTCCCTCCAGTATTCCTGGCTTCGCTCCAGTATTCCTGGCCCCCCTCCAGTGTTTCTGGCTTCCCTCCAGTATTCCTGGCCTCCCTCCAGTATTCCTGGCCTCCCTCCAGTGTTTCTGGCCTCCCTCCAGTATTCCTCCCTCTCCCTCCAGTATTCCTGGCTACCCTCCAGTATTCCTCCCTCTCCCTCCAGTATTCCTGGCTTCGCTCCAGTATTCCTGGCCCCCCTCCAGTATTCCTGGCCTCCCTCCAGTATTCCTGGCCTCCCTCCAGTATTCCTGGCCTCCCTCCAGTATTCCTGGCTTCCTTCCTGGCCTCCCTCCAGTATTCCTGGCCTCCCTCCAGTATTCCTGGCTTCCTTCCTGGCCACCCTCCAGTATTCCTGGCCTCCCTCCAGTATTCCTGGCCTCCCTCCAGTATTCCTGGCCCCCCTCCAGTATTCCTGGCTTCCCTCCAGTATTCCTGGCCTCCCTCCAGTATTCCTGGCCTCCCTATAGTATTCCTGGCTTCCTTCCTGGCCTCCCTCCAGTATTCCTGGCCTCCCTCCAGTATTCCTGGCTTCCTTCCTGGCCTCCCTCCAGTATTCCTGGCCTCCCTCCAGTATTCCTGGCCTCCCTCCAGTATTCCTGGCTTCCCTCCAGTATTCCTGGCTTCCCTCCAGTATTCCTTCCTACCCTCCAGTATTCCTGGCCTCCCTCCAGTATTCCTGGCCTCCCTCCAGTACTCCTGGCCTCCCTCCAGTATTCCTCCCTCTCCCTCCAGTATTCCTGGCTACCCTCCAGTATTCTTCCCTCTCCCTCCAGTATTCCTGGCTTCGCTCCAGTATTCCTGGCCCCCCTCCAGTATTCCTGGCCTCCCTCCAGTATTCCTGGCCTCCCTCCAGTATTCCTGGCCTCCCTCCAGTATTCCTGGCTTCCTTCCTGGCCTCCCTCCAGTATTCCTGGCCTCCCTCCAGTATTCCTGGCTTCCTTCCTGGCCTCCCTCCAGTATTCCTGGCCTCCCTCCAGTATTCCTGGCTTCCTTCCTGGCCTCCCTCCAGTATTCCTGGCCTCCCTCCAGTATTCCTGGCCTCCCTCCAGTATTCCTGGCCTCCCTCCAGTATTACTGGCCTCCCTCCAGTATTCCTGGCTTCCCTCCAGTATTCCTGGCCTCCCTCCAGTATTACTCGCCTCCCTCCAGTACTCCTGGCCTCCTTCCAGTATTCCTGGCCTCCCTCCAGTACTCCTGGCCTCCCTCCAGTATTCCTGGCCTCCCTCCAGTATTCCTGGCTTCCTTCCTGGCCTCTCTCCAGTATTCCTGGCCTCCCTCCAGTATTCCTGGCTTCCTTCCTGGCCTCCCTCCAGTATTCCTGGCCTCCCTCCAGTATTCCTGGCCTCCCTCCAGTATTCCTGGCTTCCCTCCAGTATTCCTGGCCTCCCTCCAGTATTCCTGGCCTCCCTCCAGTATTCCTGGCTACCCTTCAGTATTCCTGGCCTCCCTCCAGTATTCCTGGCTTCCCTCCAGTATTCCTGGCCTCCCCTCCAGTATTCCTGGCCTCCCTCCAGTATTCCTGGCCTCCCTCCAGTACTCCTGGCCTCCCTCCAGTATTCCTGGCCTCCCTCCAGTACTCCTGGCCTCCCTCCAGTATTCCTGGCTTCCTTCCTGGCCTCCCTCCAGTATTCCTGGCCTCCCTCCAGTATTCCTGGCCTCCCTCCAGTATTCCTGGCTTCCTTCCTGGCCTCCCTCCAGTATTCCTGGCCTCCCTCCAGTATTCCTGGCCTCCCTCCAGTATTCCTGGCTTCCTTCCTGGCCTCCCTCCAGTATTCCTGGCCTCCCTCCAGTATTCCTGGCTTCCTTCCTGGCCACCCTCCAGTATTCCTGGCCTCCCTCCAGTATTCCTGGCCTCCCTCCACTATTCCTGGCCCCCCTCCAGTATTCCTGGCCTCCCTCCAGTATTCCTGGCCTCCCTCCAGTATTCCTGGCCTCCCTATAGTATTCCTGGCTTCCTTCCTGGCCTCCCTCCAGTATTCCTGGCCTCCCTCCAGTATTCCTGGCTTCCTTCCTGGCCTCCCTCCAGTATTCCTGGCCTCCCTCCAGTATTCCTGGCCTCCCTCCAGTATTCCTGGCTTCCCTCCAGTATTCCTGGCTTCCCTCCAGTATTCCTTCCTACCCTCCAGTATTCCTGGCCTCCCTCCAGTATTCCTGGCCTCCCTCCAGTACTCCTGGCCTCCCTCCAGTATTCCTCCCTCTCCCTCCAGTATTCCTGGCTACCCTCCAGTATTCTTCCCTCTCCCTCCAGTATTCCTGGCTTCGCTCCAGTATTCCTGGCCCCCCTCCAGTATTCCTGGCCTCCCTCCAGTATTCCTGGCCTCCCTCCAGTATTCCTGGCCTCCCTCCAGTATTCCTGGCTTCCTTCCTGGCCTCCCTCCAGTATTCCTGGCCTCCCTCCAGTATTCCTGGCTTCCTTCCTGGCCTCCCTCCAGTATTCCTGGCCTCCCTCCAGTATTCCTGGCCTCCCTCCAGTATTCCTGGCTTCCTTCCTGGCCTCCCTCCAGTATTCCTGGCTTCCCTCCAGTATTCCTGGCTTCCTTCCTGGCCTCCCTCCAGTATTCCTGGCTCAAATTGAGATCACCGCTTGCTCTCTTTGCCAAAGAAACCCTACTAGTGTGTATAATGGCCCCATAACTCCACTGTTCCACATGAGAAGGTGTCGTTAACAGTTCACCAGACAAGAGGTCTGTTTTAAATTTCCCCTTATGTATTTATGATCTGCAAAGACAGGAGAGGTCCCAATGCATCTGAGAGCCTGTAGGCTTTATACAGAGGCTGAGTCTACCAGGTGCCGTGAGTGGAGTGGCATGGAGTCTGCTATATAGCTGGGTGTCACCTTGCTGACATAGTTTATGACTGCCATTTTGCGTGCCACAAATCAAGTAGGGTCGGCGGCGGCCATGATAGAGATGAGTGTATTGTCCTGATCACAATTATTTATGTCGCCTTCTTCCCTCTCGCCACCATGTGTATCATTAAATATTGTACAGTATAGGATTACATACAGGACATACACACATACACACATTACTTGTAAACATACACACATTACTTATACACATACACACATTACTTATAAACATATGTAACGGATGTGAAATGGCTAGCTAGTTAGCGGGTACGCGCTACTAGCGTTTCAATCAGTTACGTCACTTGCTCTGAAACCTAGAAGTAGTGTTGCACCTTGCTCTGCAAGGGCCGTGGCTTTTGTGGAGCGATGGGTAACGACGCTTCGTGGGTGTCAGTTGTTGATGTGTGCAGAGGGTCCCTGGTTCGCGCCCGTGTTGTGGCGAGGGGACGGTTTAAAGTTATACTGTTACACATACACACACTACTTATAAATATACACACATTAGTAATACATATACACACATTACTTATAAATATACACGCATACCACCCTGCATACCACTGCTGGCTTGCTTCTGAAGCTAAGCAGGGTTGGTCCTGGTCAGTCCCTGGATGTGAGACCAGATGCTGCTGGAAGTGGTGTTGGAGGGCCAGTAGGAGGCACTCTTTCCTCTGGTCTAAACAAAGATCCCAATGCCCCAGGGCAGTGATTGGGGACACTGCTCTGTGTAGGGTGCCGTCTTTCGGATGGGACGTTAAACGGGTGTCCTGACTCTCTGAGGTCATTAAAGATCTCATGGCACTTATCGTAAGAGTAGGGGTGTTAACCCCGGTGTCCTGGCTAAATTCCCAATCTGGCCCTCAAACATCACTGTCACCTAATAATCCCCAGTTTACAATTGGCTCATTCATCCCCCTCCTCTCTCCTGTAACTATTCCCCAGGTCGTTGCTGCAAATGAGAACGTGTTCTCAGTCAACTTACCTGGTAAAATAACGGATAAATAAATAAAAAAATAAAAAACTTATACACATACACACATTACTGATAAGCATACACACATTACTTATAAACATACACACATTACTTATAAACATACACACATTACGTATAAACATACACACATTACGTATAAACATACAGACATTACGTATAAACATACACACATTACTTATAAATATACACATATTAGTTATAAGCATACACACATTACTTATAAACATACAGACATTACGTATAAACATACACACATTACGTATAAACATACACACATTACTTATAAACATACAGACATTACGTATAAACATACACACATTACGTATAAACATACACACATTACTTATAAATATACACACATTACTTATAAATATACACATATTAGTTATAAACATACACACATGACTTATAAATACACACACATTACTTATAAATATACACACATTACTTATAAATATACACATATTAGTTATAAACATACACACATTACGTATAAACATACACACATTAATTATAAATATACACACATTACTTATAAATATACACATATTAGTTATAAACATACACACATGACTTATAAATACACACACATTACTTATAAATATACACACATTACGTATAAACATACACACATTACGTATAAACATACACACATTACTTATAAACATACACATATTAGTTATAAACATACACACATGACTTATAAATACACACACATTACTTATAAATATACACACATTACTTATAAATATACACAGATTACTTATAAATGTACACATATTACTTATACACATACACACATTACTGATAAACATACCCACACTAATTATAAATACACACGCATTACTTATAAATATACACACATTACTTATAAATATACACACATTACTTATAAATATACACAGAGCTATGATCATAAGTGCTACTTTGGTCCAATACATTGTAAACTGTTGTAGAATTATGATAACATTGCAGTATGTTTGGATTATGAGATCAGTGGGTTACTGAACAGAAGCTGTTTGAGGTTCTCATGGACAGTCTGTCCTCTCTTTCTAACATGAACACACACACACACTCACGAATGCACACACACAAGCGCACCCACACACCCACACACACACACGCACACACACGCACACACACACACACACACACACACACACACACACACACACACACACACACACACACACACACACACACACACACACACACACACACACACACACACACACACACACACACACACACACACACACACACACGTATGTTAACTCTGCTGATCAGTGATTTACCGAGTCAGAGACACACAGGCACAGGTGTCCTGCCCCAGGCCTTTTCTCCCTTGTCCTCCCAACCAGAGAGAGAGGGATGAGAGGAAGGAGAGAGTGAGAGAGATGAGTGGAGTTAGAGAGAGAGAGAGATGAGAGGAGTGAGAGAGAGATGAAAGGAGGGAGAGAGAGATGAGAGGAGGGAGAGAGAGATGAGAGGAGGGAGAGAGAGAGAGATGAGAGGAGGGAGAGAGAGATAGAGAAATGAGAGGAGGGTGAGAGTGAGTGAGAGGAGGGAGAGCGAGGAATAACCCTCTAACCTGTGAAAACATAATGGAATTCAGCCTCCATGTGAAAGAGGGCTTTACAAAGTGAATCCAGGTTCAGCAACAGCTGGACAATTTTAGGCATACTTACACACACAAATGTAACAGTATAACTTTAGTACTTCCCCTCGCCCCGACCTCGGGCGCGAACCAGGGACCCTATGCACACATCAACAACAGTCACCCATGAAGCGTCGTTACCCATCGCTCCACAAAAGCTGCGGCCCTTGCAGAGCAAGGGGAACCACTACTTCTAGGTTTCAGAGCAAGTAACGTCACCGACTGAAAGGCTGCTAGCGCGCACCACCGCTAACTAGCTAGCCATTTCACATCCGTTACACAAACATGCATGCATGTACACACACACACACACACACACACACGCACACACACGCACACATTGCGACAGCTAGTCTTATTGGGGTGCGACACATTCTGAAAAATACATTCTTGACAAAATATTTTACAATATACATACATTTAATAACATAGACATATAGTGTGTGTGTGCGTGCGTGCGTGCGTGCGTGCGTGCGAGTGTGTGTGTGTGCGTTTGTGTGTGTGTGTGTGTGCGTGCGTGCGTGCGTGCGTGCGAGTGTGCGTGTGTGTGCGTGCGTGCGAGTGTGTGTGTGTGTGTGTGTGTGTGTGCTTGTGTGTTTGTGTGCGTGCGCGTGCGTGCGTGCATGCGTGCGTGTGCGTGCGTGCGTGTGTGTGCGTGCGTGCATGTGTGTGCGTGCGGGCGTGCATGCGTGTGTGTGTGTGTGTGTGTGTGTGTGTGTGTGTGCGTGCATCTATCAGTTAAACATACATGCCAGTACATACACACAACCAGCAGGTCACATGGGGGAGAGGCGTTGTGCCGTGAGGTGTTGCTTTGTTTGTGTTTTGAAACCAGGTTTGATGTTCACTTGCACTATATAAGATGAGGGTTAATTGTAATAATGGCTCTGTATAATACTGTACGTTTCCTTGAATTTGTTCTGGACCTGGGGACTGTGAAAAGACCCCAGGTGGCATGTCTGGTGTGGTAAGTGTGTGTGTGTGTCAGTGCTGTGTGTAAGTTGACTATGCAAACAATTTGGAATTTCCCAACACATTAATGTTTCTTATAAAAACAAGAAGTGGTGCAATCAATCTCTCCTCAACTCTTAGCCAAGAGAGACTGGCCTGCATCGTATTAATATCAGCCCTCTGATTACAATGAAGAGCAAGACGTGCCGGTCTGCTCTGGGCCAGCTGCAGCTTAACTAGGTCTGTCTCTGCAGCTCTAGACTGGACCTTAAGAGATAATATAAAACTAGAGCTCGCTTTGTGGAGTGCGGTGTCAAAAAAGCAGAGCGTATCTTTATCACAGACAGATCTCTCCCCATCTTTATAACCATTGAATCTATATCTTATGACCATGACAGTTTACAATCTAAGGTAACATCTAAAGTAATTTAGTGTCTTCAATTTGCTCAACAGCCTCAACAGTTCTAGAGCTTGATTACCAGTTGCAGGTCTAGAGCTTAGGGAATGATTACCAGTTTCAGGTGTAGAGCTTAGGGAATGATTACCAGTTTCAGGTCTAGAGCTTAGTGAATGATTACCAGTTTCAGGTCTAGAGCTTAGGGAATTGATTACCAGTTTCAGGTCTAGAGCTTAGGGAATGATTTGTACCAAAAACAATGTGTCAGAGTCTAGGTGATGTGGGTAAGGCGGAGTCAGGCGCAGAACACAGAGATGAGTAATAATAGTAACTTTACTCAAAATTAATCTTCCAACAAGGAGAACAGAAATCCAGAATCACATAAACGAGACAACTGACACCAATAAACACGCACAAAACCATGATGGCTCCAGAGGGTTAAATAGGGAAATAATTAAAAGGTAATGGGAACCAGGTGTGTACAATCAAGACAAAACAAATGGAAAAAGAAATGTAGATTGGTGGAGGCTAAAAAGCCGGTGACGTCGACCGCCGAACGCCGCCCGAACAAGGAGAGGCACCAGCTTCGGCGGAAGTCGTGAAACAAAGTGCTTAGTTTTAGAGGTGTTCAGGACCAGTTTATTACTGGCCACCCATTCCGCTCTTTGTTACGGGTTGCAGTGATTTCACTAGCAGTGGTTACTGACGTGTATAGGGTTGAATCATCAGCATACATAGACACATGGACTTTGCTTAACGCCAGTGGCAGGTCATTGGTTGGAGTAATCTCTCACCATAGAGGCTGTCACCATCCTATGGTAATGAGCAGTGTTAGCTCCGAGTCTTGGGTTTTCGTCACTGGTTATTCTGACGTATCAGGGCCAAGGCGGTACTTAACACTGTTTCGCTTTGACGGATGATAAACAGGTGAAACAGGTGAAAATATTGGAAGGGTGTGTGGGGGGAGGTGTTGTTGTTGGGGATGATGATGAGGAGGAAGAGGGCGAAGGAGAAGGAAGAGAAGGAGGAGGAAGATGAAGGGGGAGGAAGATGAAGAGGAGATGAGGGGGGAAGAGGAGAGGGAAAGTTAGTGGAAAAACAGGAGGAGATGGAATAACTAGGACAGCTACCAATAGAAGGTCGTATCCAACCCAGAGAAACCATTCATAATTAATACACGCTAGGCCATCAGATACAACGTTAAAGTTTCATTAGAATAACATTGTTCACTATGACATCATCTCCCTCGGCCATGTGGATTTTATGAATCATTAACTTTTTTAGCAAGCATCCTCTCTCTCTCTCTCTCTCTCTCTTTCTCTCTCTCAGTGCATGCTGGGAGTGGTTGTAGTTGAGAGGCCGTGTGAAGGGCTCTGTCCTTACTTACTGTCTTCCTTTTTTCCTTGGTCTTTTTATTCAATTTTAATTTTCTATGGTAGGGGGTTATTTTAGCGGTACCCACTGTTTTCGTTTAAAGTTGGGGAAGAAGGGGACAGAATTGTAGGATCCTGGGGCTTGTAAGGTGTTGTGTGTATGACGGCTCTCAGCCTAGCGCGGAGGAGACGCTGTGGTTACGGCATGGATTCAGGTGTGTTCCTGAGAATGGAGTTAAGGTGGAGGAGGTTCTGCTCGTGGTCTGCGAACAGGTAGGAGCTGAATGAATGAACAAAGTTGTGGTTGTGTTCATGAAAAGAGTAAATTTACTGCTAGTGGAATATTTGTAAGGGATGTGTTGGGGCCAATTTCTCCTCTTTCGACTCCTTCGACAAGGTTGGTAGTTCCGAATCTGCCTCCGTTTATTAGGGATGATCAAATCCGTAAAGAGCTGAGTCATTTTGGTAAGTTTGCTAGCAGTTTTCGTGTGCTGTCGACAGGTTTTCAGGCAGACTCCGCTAAGAATGTTGTTTCATTCCGGAGTGTTCATGTTCCTGAACAACAATGAGCAACAGTTAAATGTGCATTTTAAAGTGAGGCATGGGGAGGGGCTCTACGCAGAGTTTGCCAGCAAATATAGTGTGCAGTGTTTTGAGTGTAGGGATTTGGGGCATAAGAGCTTTGCATGCACACATAAAGGTCGTAGACAAGGTCAGGGTACATTTACATTTTAGTCATTTAGCAGACGCTCTTATCCAGCGACAGAGCCTGGGCGTGAACCCAGAGATTCTGGTGGCGCAGCTAGCACTGCGATGCAGTGCCCTAGACCACTGCGCCACCCGGGAGGCTTACTGCAGACCACTGCGCCACCCGTACATGCGCCAGCGGGGGAAATCAAGGTCAACGTGAGGGGGCCATGAGACGCAGCCAGCAGAGGCTGGGCCTAATCATGTTATAGATGGTGGTGTTGATGAGGCTGGGTCTAGTCATGCTATAGATGGTGGTGTAGATGAGGCCTGGTCTAGTCATGCTATATATGGTGGTGTTGATGAGGCTGGGTCTAGTCAGGCTATAGATGGTGGTGTAGATGAGGCCTGGTCTAGTCATGCTATATATGGTGGTGTTGATGAGGCTGGGTCTAGTCAGGCTATAGATGGTGGTGTAGATGACACTGGGTCTAGTCATGCTATAGATGGTGGTGTAGATAAGGCTGGGCCTAGTCAGGCTATAGATGGTGGTGTAGATGAGGCCTGGTCTAGTCATGCTATATATGGTGGTGTTGATGAGGCTGGGTCTAGTCAGGCTATAGATGCTGGTGTAGATGACACTGGGTCTAGTCATGCTATAGATGGTGGTGTAGATAAGGCTGGGCCTAGTAATACTATAGATGGTGGTGTAGATGAGGCCTGGTCTAGTCATGCTATAGATGGTGGTGTAGATGAGGCTGGGTCTAGTCAGGCTATAGATGAGGGTGTAGATGAGACTGGGTCTAGTCACACTATAGATGGTGGTGTAGATGAGACTGGGTCTAGTCAGGCTATAGATGGTGGTGTAGATGAGGCTGGGTCTAGTCAGGCTATAGATGGTGGTGTAGATGAGACTGGGTCTAGTCACGCTATAGATGGTGGTGTATATGAGGCTGGGTCTAGTCAGTTTGTAGATGGTGGTGTAGATGAGACTGGGTCTAGTCAGGCTACAGATGGTGGTTGAAGAGAGTATAATGGGGAAGGGTTAGCAACCGGGGGGGTGGAGCAGGGTGCCATGCAGAAGAGGAAAAAGGGGGAGAAGAAAGGAGGTGGAAGGTGAGAGGCTGGTGTGGTCAAAGGCACCTTTGCCAGGTGCTGGGGGGGCAGGCCCCGACTAGGGAGAAAGGGCAGGTGGTCAGAATGGGAGAGGGAGATGAGGAGGAGGAAGGTGAGTCTGAGGAAGAGGATGCTGAAGAGGCTTTCTTTTCAGACTCCTCCTCAATGGGTCTATAGCTGACAGCCAGTAAGGCAGAGGGTTCAAAGTACACGATGAGGGAACTGTCAAGCTTCCTGAATGAGACTGAAGGGAAAAAGAAGGTTAAATCCTGAAGCTTTTTATTTTTGCGATCCGGGAACGTTTATAAGATCAGTACAACATGCTCTGAAAAATGAGGGACCAGGTGTCCTCTCACCCAGGAAACGTTTTACTTTGAGGAAGTGGCTCACAACCGTGCGTAAGGGTCTACCTTCAGACGTGGTTTTTGTTAATCGTTTTTTGTCTGGCACTGGGGCATTTTGACGTTTGCTATTGGTCTCTTTCTTTGCTGGCTTTTCTCACACTTCTTATGGAGACTCTTCAGGTAGACTCGCTTAATATAAATGGCGCCAGAGATGCGGGACAGAGCAGTCTGTTGGGTGAATATGTAAAAAAGTACAGGTGGTTTTACTGCAGGAGACGCATAGTGATGTGGTGAATGAAGTCGATTGGGGGCTCTGGTGGAAAGGGGCAAGTGTGCTGAGCCATTAAACAAATGTAAGTGCAGTCCTTTTTGCACCGAGTCTCCTTTTGTGCTCCTCAAAGGAGGTGTGTAGGCTGCTTGTTGTAAAAGCAGAAATTAACAACATGGGATTTGACCTAATAAATGTGTATGTGCCTAACACAGGGTGAGAGAGGGGGCTTCTATTTGGGTTTCTTAGACATGAACTCTCACAGGTAGCACCTGAGGAGACGCTGGTGGTTGGCAAGGACTGGAACTGTACAATGGATTTTACGAAATATAAAAATGGGGAGGAGCCTCTTTCAGGCTCAGTGCGAGTGTTAAGGGATGTCAATAATCCGTTTGACCTAGTGGATGTTTGGAGAAGTAGACATCCCAACACAAGACAGTATACATGGGTGAAGGTCTTTGGGGAGTGCAGCCCGACCCCAGGAATCAGAGAAATATGCAGTTGTGCCCTACCATTCTCCTGGTGGGTTTTTCGGATCACCACATAACCATGGATGTGCTGTCTATTTCAACAAGGCCTCGATAGCAACCTATTGGTAGTTTAATGTAAAGCTCCTACAAGATACCAGCTTTTGCTCAGGTTTCCAGCCTTTTTGGGAAAGGTGAGGTCAGCGAAAAGAGCAGTATGAGTCTCTAAGTCAATGGTGGGATGTGGGAAAGGTCCACATTTGGATTTTCTGTCAACAGTATAAAGCTCTCTCATCCTCAGAGGCTAGGACAGTAATCGGGGAACTCGAGCGTAGAATAAGTATGGTGGAGGTAGAGCTGGTGGGGCAAGGCAATATAGGCCTCCAGGCTAATTTAGCTGAATTACGTAGGGACCTGTACAGTTTTTTCCAGGCTACAGAAAAGGGAGCACTTGTAAGAGCTAGGTTCTCCAAGCTCACGGAGATGGATTCTCCCAGCTCCTTCTTCTTTGCTTTGGAAAGATAGTGTGGTGAAGCCAAGGGCGTGCATTGTCTACGGCTGTCTGATGGGCGGGTGACCTCTGTGGTGAGGGAGATGCGGGAGCGGACTGAGGAGTTTTATACTGAGTTGTATAGGGCAGAACTGTGTGATCCTATGTGTGCTCAGGTTTTGTTTGCAGAACTCCCTAAGCTCTCTCTGGCACAGAGGGATGAAATTGACATTCCTCTGTTGTCCCATGAACTGGCAGAGGCCATTACCCAGATGTCACCCAGCCGTGCACCGGGGGTTGATGGACTGCCAGTGGAGTTTCATAACAATTTCTGGGGAATAATTGGACTGGACTTCCTTTGCGTTTTGCGTGAGTGCGTAAGGAGTAGGAGAGTTGCTGATGAGCTGTCGTCGAGCAGTTCTGACTCTCCTTGCCAAGAAAGGGGATTTGTGTGAACTTAAGAACTGAAGGCATGTGGTATTGCTCTGTGAGTACTCAATATTTGCCAAGGTCCTTGTTAACAGACTGAAGTCCCATCTGGACTCTATAGTACACAAGGACCAGACATATTGTGTACCAGGATCCTCAATCATGGACAACCTGTTCTTAATCAGGGACATGTTTGACTTGTTTCTAATGTGGACTTTGGACTTGTCTCTTTTGACTAAGAAAAGGTTTTGATAGAGTGGACCATGAGTGTCTGTTTAAGTGAGCTATACTCGGCCTTGTCTCAGGATGGTAAGTTGGTGGCTGAAGATAACATCTAGTGGTGTGGGGGCTGTGCTTTGGCAAAGTGGGTGGGGTTATATCCTGCCAGTTTGGCCCTGTCCGGGGGTATCATCGGATGGGGCCACAGTGTCTCCTGACCCCTCCTGTGTCAGCCTCCAGTATTTATGCTGCAGTAGTTTATGTGTCGGGGGGCTAGGGTCAGTCAGTTATATCTGGAGTACTCCTGTCTTATCCGGTGTCCTGTGTGAATTTAAGCATGCTCTCTCTAATTCTCTCTTTCTTTCTTTCTTTCTTTCTTTCTTTCTTTCTTTCTTTCTTTCTTTCTTTCTTTCTTTCTTTCTTTCTTTCTTTCTCTCTCTTGGAGGACCTGAGCCCTAGGACCATGCCTCAGGACTACCTGGCATGATGACTCCTTGCTGTCCCCAGTCCACCTGGCCGTGATGCTGCTCCAGTTTCAACTGTTCTGCCTGCGGCTATGGAACCCTGACCTGTTCACCGGACGTGCTACCTGTCCCAGACCTGCTGTTTTCAACTCTCTAGAGACAGCAGGAGCAGTAGAGATACTCTGAATGATCGGCTATGAAAAGCCAACTGACATTTACTCCTGAGGTGGTGACTTGTTGCACCCTCGACAACTACTGTGATTATTATTATTTGACCCTGCTGGTCATTTATGAACATTTGAACATCTTGGCCATGTTCTGTTATAATCTCCACTCGGCACAGCCAGAAGAGGACTGGCCACCCCTCATAGGGCCACGCCTGGTTCCTCTCTAGGTTTCTTCCTAGGTTTTTGCCTTTCTAGGGAATTTTTCCTAGCCACCGTGCTTCTACACCTGCATTACTTGCTGTTTGGGGTTTTAGGCTGGGTTTCTGTACAGCACTAGGGAATTTTTCTTAGCCACCGTGCTTCTACACCTGCATTGCTTGCTGTTTGGGGTTTTAGGCTGGGTTTCTGTACAGCACTTTGAGATATCAGCTGATGTAAGAAGGGCTATATAAATCCATTTGATTTGATTTGATTTAAGGTGATGTCTGTGTTTGGGTTTGGGGAAAGGTGTTTAGCCTGTGTGAACATGTTGTATGCTGGGGCGTCATGTATGGTCAAGGTAGGAGGGGGGCTCAGTATGCCAGTCTGGGTGAGACGGGGCATTAGACAAGGATACCCTCTTTCGGGGAAGTTATTTACAATAGCCATTGAGCACCTTTTGCGCCTGCTTTGCAGGAGACTGCGGGGAGTGTGCTGGACAGGTTTGGGTGTGTTGACAGGTATAGCAGTGTCAGCATATGCCGATGACGTCTCTGTGATGGTCAGGGATAGGCTGGACATGCAGGCACTAGAGACTAGTCTGAAGGTGTACGAGGGACCTCGTCAGCTAAGATGAACTGGGGCAAGAACAAAGCTCTGTTATGCGGGGCATGATGGGATAGACCCCCCCTCTGCTTCCAGGGGGTTAGCAGTGGGGTTGTTAAGGGCTTCAAATTGGGTCAGGAAGAGCTGGGAGGGGCTGTCAAAGGCAGTGTTGTCAAGACTGGCCAGGTGGAGGTGGCTCCTGTTCCAGCGTCATATAGAGGGATGGTGCTGATAAACAACATCCTGGCGGGATTTTCCCTGTGGACAGGGAGGAGAACAGGGCCTGGCAGATAGGAGAGCAGGATGGCCAACAATGATGGCAAGGGGGTCTGGAAGACTTGTTAGATTTTAACACTCCGAGCCTGGGGGGGGAGTTTGAGCGGGTGGGAGGTAAAGCCCTCTACAACGTCTGCATTAAGGTAAGGAACATTAGGAGCCTAACAGGAGTGAAGGCAGATCAGTGGCAAGGGGTATGTGGGGTGGAGATTATGGTGGGTTTTAGATGGAGGGGGCTCTACAACTCCCAGTACCAAAAAGGTCAGGGAACCTCCAGTGGAGGGTTCTACATGGAGCCCTGGCCACTAAGAACATGTTGGCACGGGTTGACCTGGGAGTCAGACAGGGGTGTCCTTCTGTGGCATGAGTGAAATTGAAACTTCTTGTGTTTTCTGTGTGCGCCAGGTTAATTCCATAATGTCTCTTTTGGAATGTCTGTCTGTGAGGTTGGGGGTGGAGTTTCCTGTCGGGATGTTTATAATCGGACATAAAAATTTGAATAAGGAAAAGGCAAAATAAACCACTAGTCAAAAGTTTTAGAACACCTACTCATTCAAGGGTTTCTCTTTATTTTTACTATTTTCTACATTGTAGAATAATAGTGAAGACATCAAAACTATGAAATAACACATATGGAATCCTGTAGTAACCAACAAAGTCTTAAACAAATCAAAATATATTTCATATTTGAGACTCTTAAAATAGCCACCCTTTGCCTTGATGACAGCTTTGCACATTCTTGGCATTCTCTCAACCAGGTTCATGAGTTAGTCACCTGGAATGAATTTCAGTTAACAGGTGTGCCTTGTTAAAAGTGAAGTAGTGGAATTATTTCCTTCTTTATCCGTTTGAGCCAATCAGAAATTGAAGCCAAAATAAATGCTTCACGGACTTTAAGTAACAGACACATCTCAACATCAACTGTTCAGAGGAGACTGTGTGAATCAGGCCTTCATGGTCGAATTGCTGCAAAGAAACCACTAATAAAGGACACCAATAAGAAGAAGAGACTTGGCAAAGGACGGCTAATTGAAGAATCTCAAATATAAAATATATTTTGATTTGTTTAACACTTTTTTTTGCTTACTACATGATTGCATATGTGTTATTTCATAGTTTTGAGTTCTTCACTATTATTCTACAATGTAGAAAATAGTAAAAATTAAGAAAAACCCTTGAATGAGTAGGTGTTATAAAACGTTTGACCTGTAGTGTACTGTGTTGAATTTTATGTTTGCTCAGGCAAACTTGGTTATTTGGCTAACAAGGAGGAACAGGGTCAAAGCTGCGAGCCTTGAGGTGATTTTTGAGTTCTATAAAATGGTGAACTGTGTGGAGATGTTTCAGGAGATATTGTGTGTCTGTACAGCTGGGAAAGATGGGTTGGATATACAGTTGTAGAAAAGGTTGTGGTTATTGTGATGTGTGGTGTTGTTTTGTAGGGGTGGAGGGCAAGGTGAGTAAGTAGCACAGGGGATATATCTTTATAAAGTGTGGGGGGGGGGGGGGGGGGGGAGGGAGGGGTGGTAAGGTTTTAATGGAATGAAATGAGGATGTATCCATAAAGAATGATTCTCTCTCTCTCTCTCTCTCTCTCTCTCTCTCTCTCTCTCTCTCTCTCTCTCTCTCTCTCTCTCTCTCTCTCTCTCTCTCTCTCTCTCTCTCTCTCTCTCTCTCTCTCTCTCTCTCTCTCTCTCTCTCTCTCTCTCTCTCTCTCTCTCTCTCTCTCTCTCATAGCATGTGAAATGCAATATCACCACACATCTGTTTCTATGCTGGATTTCCAGCACTGCGTACGGTGCTTCAGAATTCCACATCATATTGATTTTAGAATCGACCACGAGTAAATGCATCCAGCTTTGTAGGAAATGACAGACATGGCTTCCCACGGCTGTTTTCTGATTTGTTTATCCCTTCTCACTGCTGTGATATACCACACTTACACTAACATACTGTATATAAACACACACAACCACCCTCTCTCCCTCCAGTCCCTCACACAACATAATCTAACCATAGACTCAAACTGAAAGTAATTTGAGGAACCCTTTGGTGCTCACCGACCTCAGAAAACACTGATCTACATTCCCAATAAATAGTCAAATACACCCCTGAATAATTCTGTGACCCTGGTCATCGATTGCATGACTGACCGCTAACAGGCTGCGCAGTGTTTGTCATATTAAAGCCACTAACATGCACTTTATCCACAGTATTGATTAATCCACAAATCATTTCTAAACACTGCTGCTTGATGTGGCTGAAATATCCTCTCTTAATCAAAGCGGTAAGTGCGACCCAGCCATATCCCCTCACAGGAAGAGAAAGAGGAGAGAGAGAGAGAGAGAGGTGGAGAGGGAAAGAAAGAGACGGGTGGTGAAGGAGAGGGAGAGAGAGAAATAGAGAGAGAGGTTTTCAGATTTTCCTCTGTGGGTCATTGGTCCCAACTGTCCAGTGTTTGAGAGAGAGAGAGAGAGAGAGAGAGGAGAGAGAGGAGAGAGAGGAGAGAGAGAGAGAGAGAGAGAGAGAGAGAGAGAGAGAGAGAGAGAGAGAGAGAGAGAGAGAGAGAGAGAGAGAGAGAGGTGACTCGGCCTCAGTTCACGACTTGCCGACCAGAGGGAGGAGTACCAGGGAAATACATAATTAGAAAAAGGGAGAGTGTAAAAACGGATGATGGACGAGGGGAAAAGGGGTACTAATTTGACCGGCTGTTTACACCTCTCCAGCAATGCAGGGTCCTGCTGGGCCAAGGGTGTAGGGTTCTGATTACAGCCATGTTCCAGCCCTGACTCTCTAACTCATAACACCTGGCAATCCCTCCCTCCCTCCAGCCTGACCACCACAAACACCCTGCTGGGTTCACAGGCAGGCAGAGGGGAAGAGAGGAGAGGACAGAGGGAGGAGAGGGCAGAGGGAGATGGAGAGATAATTAGAGATGACTCAGGTGGTGAACTTGGTGGTTTTGCAATCCTTGACACATCCAACACCTTGATAGGCCACACACAGATACACAGATACACAGACACACAGATACACATATACACAGATACACAGATACACAGATACACAGACACACAGACACACAGATACACAGATACACAGATACACAGATACACAGATACACAGATACACAGATACACAGATACGCAGACACACAGACACACAGATACACAGATACACAGATACGCCACTCATTAAATATTACACACACAGATACACCACACATTAAATATTAAACACACATAAACACACACCAACACTTAACCACAAACCATCCCTTCACCCACACAATGAGACACTCGTCAAAACATTATAGAAATACCAATATGTAGTCATTAACTTGAAATCAAATCGAAGTTATGATACCAGATTAAAGAGTGTCTAAAATCATGTGGTTATGATAGCAGATTAAAGAGTATCTGAAATCATGTGGTTATGATAGCAGATTAAAGAGTGACTGAAATCATGCAGTTATGATAGCAGATTAAAGAGTGACTGAAATCATGTGGTTATGATAGCAGATTAAAGAGTGACTGAAATCATGTGGTTATGATAGCAGATTAAAGAGTATCTGAAATCATGTGGTTATGATAGCAGATTAAAGAGTGACTGAAATCATGCAGTTATGATAGCAGATTAAAGAGTGACTGAAATCATGCGCTTATGATAGCAGATTAAAGAGTGACTGAAATCATGTGGTTATGATAGCAGATTAAAGAGTATCTGAAATCATGTGGTTATGATAGCAGATTAAAGAGTATCTGAAATCATGTGGTTATGATAGCAGATTAAAGAGTGTCTGAAATCATGTGGTTATGATAGCAGATTAAAGAGTATCTGAAATCATGTGGTTATGATAGCAGATTAAAGAGTGACTGAAATCATGCAGTTATGATAGCAGATTAAAGAGTGACTGAAATCATGCGCTTATGATAGCAAATTAAAGAGTGACTGAAATCATGTGGTTATGATAGCAGATTAAAGAGTATCTGAAATCATGTGGTTATGATAGCAGATTAAAGAGTGACTGAAATCATGTGGTTATGATAGCAGATTAAAGAGTGACTGAAATCATGCAGTTATGATAGCAGATTAAAGAGTGACTGAAATCATGCGCTTATGATAGCAGATTAAAGAGTGACTGAAATCATGTGGTTATGATAGCAGATTAAAGAGTATCTGAAATCATGTGGTTATGATAGCAGATTAAAGAGTGTCTGAAATCATGCGGTTATGATAGCAGATTAAAGAGTATCTGAAATCATGTGGTTATGATAGCAGATTAAAGAGTGACTGAAATCATGTGGTTATGATAGCAGATTAAAGAGTGACTGAAATCATGTGGTTATGATAGCAGATTAAAGAGTGTCTGAAATCATGCGGTTATGATAGCAGATTAAAGAGTGTCTGAAATCATGCGGTAATGATAGCAGATTAAAGAGTGACTGAAATCATGTGGTTATGATACCAGATTAAAGAGTGTCTGAAATCATGCGGTAATGATAGCAGATTAAAGAGTGACTGAAATCATGTGGTTATGATAGCAGATTAAAGAGTGACTGAAATCATGTGGTTATGATAGCAGATTAAAGAGTATCTGAAATCATATGGTTATGATAGCAGATTAAAGAGTGACTGAAATCATGTGGTTATGATAGCAGATTAAAGAGTGACTGAAATCATGTGGTTATGATAGCAGATTAAAGAGTGACTGAAATCATGTGGTTATGATAGCAGATTAAAGAGTGACTGAAATCATGTGGTTATGATAGCAGATTAAAGAGTGACTGAAATCATGTGGTTATGATAGCAGATTAAAGAGTGTCTGAAATCATGTAGTTATGATAGCAGATTAAAGAGTGACTGAAATCATGTGGTTATGATAGCAGATTAAAGAGTGTCTGAAATCATGTGGTTATGATAGCAGATTAAAGAGTGTCTGAAATCATGTGGTTATGATAGCAGATTAAAGAGTGACTGAAATCATGCGTTTATGATAGCAGATTAAAGAGTGACTGAAATCATGTGGTTATGATAGCAGATTAAAGAGTATCTGAAATCATGTGGTTATGATAGCAGATTAGTTAGCTAGTTAGCTAACACCAGGCTACAAATCAGATTTGCATGTTAGTTTGTATTTTAAACACGTGTATTTTGTATAATCTAGGGCAGAAATAAATAATGGATGCAACTGTGGTGGTAGCTACCTCATATCTGAGTCTGACTATTACAGTGAACGAGGAGCGACAAACCATCACCGGCCTGAATCTAATCCAATGTGGCGATACAGTCATAATTAGAATTAGGGGGTTTCCACTAGTTACCACAGCCACAAAGTCAAAATTGGCCATATCGTAAAAATCATTTTATGATTTTTTATTGTTGGTCTTATTTTAAGGTTAGGTTTAAGGTTAGCAGTGTGGTTAGGGATAAGGTTAGGTTGAAAATCACATTTTAAGAAGATGAATTGTTGAAATAGGCAGGGTTTATGACTTTGTGTCTGTGGTAACTAGTGACATCCTAGAATTAGCATGGCACGATTTACTGCCCCGATGACACAGACGGCTTCATTATCAACGTATAACAAATACCCGGTTTGATAAACTAGTAGGTTAATTACCCAGCCAAGCAGATTCAATTAGTATAGTCATTTTGCGTGTGAAATACATGAATAAAAGCTTTGTCCTTTATAACAAAATGCAGTTTACCACTTGGCTGTCCATTATATCATCCTGTCACAGGACCTCTCAGGTAACACCATCTCACAGGCCCTCTCAGTCAACACCACCTCACAGGCCCTCCCAGTCAACACCACCTCACAGGCCCTCCCAGTCAACACCACCTCACAGGCCCTCTCAGTCAACACCACCTCACAGGCCCTCCCAGTCAACACCACCTCACAGGCCCTCCCAGTCAACACCACCTCACAGGCCCTCCCAGTCAACACCACCTCACAGGCCCTCTCAGTCAACACCACCTCACAGGCCCTCCCAGTCAACACCACCTCACAGGCCCTCCCAGTCAACACCACCTCACAGGCCCTCCCAGTCAACACCACCTCACAGGCCCTCCCAGTCAACACCACCTCACAGGCCCTCCCAGTCAACACCACCTCACCGGCCCTCCCAGTCAACACCACCTCACAGGCCCTCTCAGTCAACACCACCTCACAGGCCCTCCCAGTCAACACCACCTCACCGGCCCTCCCAGTCAACACCACCTCACAGGCCCTCCCAGTCAACACCACCTCACAGGCACTCCCAGTCAACACCACCTCACAGGCCCTCTCAGTCAACACCACCTCACAGGCCCTCCCAGTCAACACCACCTCACAGGCCCTCTCAGTCAACACCACCTCACAGGCCCTCCCAGTCAACACCACCTCACCGGCCCTCCCAGTCAACACCACCTCACAGGCCCTCCCAGTCAACACCACCTCACAGGCCCTCTCAGTCAACACCACCTCACAGGCCCTCTCAGTCAACACCACCTCACAGGCCCTCTCAGTCAACACCACCTCATAAGATGAGGAAGTACACTGTTTATGAGGATTGCCTGCTGCAGTTGTTCAAGATATGTCCAGTTTGCAGCTGAAGATCAGCAAGGGGACCTTCAGCATCACACACACATGCCCAGACATGCCCAGACATGCCCTCGCTGTGAGCATTCCTAGAAATGGAACGGGGAGGACACTGAATCATCTTGGAGACGATTGACTTGGTCAAAGGTCAAAAAAAGTTTAAGATTTGTCCCAATTCACCTTCATTACCTGGCCTGGTGGAACCAGCCTGATCGCTATGTTTACCATTTTATTTCCCTCCAGATAAAGGTGAGGCTGGCGGTATCGTGATATCTGCACTGAAATAGAAACGTACACACAGCGATCAGGTTGGGTCCCACCATGCTAATCACAACCACCGTTGATAATGTAATCAGTGCTCTTTGTGATCACCCGGTATCTTTGATGAGGGGCCCAGGAGCTGATCTACACTGCTATGCCCATCAATGGGGCTCTGGTCAAAGACCTCCCCTCCTGCCTCACCTCTTGCCTGCTCATCAACGGTCGTCGATGACAACAGAATTAGGTAGGTTTAGTTTGTTGCATTTTATATATTTTTTTTGTTCAATATTATATTAACCAGACTATCCACAATAATCACATTACACCGTGCTCAATGAAAGGTGACTAGTACACATTGTTATATTAGCCGGACACTTCTTCTCTGGTATTATGTGATGGGTTGGTTTGTTCTACGTGGACCTGTAACTACATTTTGAAAGTTATCACAACACTTTGTTTACAATATCTACATCAGTTCAGCGATTGCATTCTTCTCATATGACTCTGTAGGCTACTGACCTACTCAACGCTTCCTCTGGTATTTTACCATACATATGCCTGTAGATATTGAATCTGCAGGAGGTTTGTTTGTTGTGATTGCGTAGGGTGAAACAGCTGTAGGGTAATGTTCTGATAGGTGGGTTGTGTCTTGGTGGTGGCAAGGACACACCCACATCAAACCACACCCCCAAGCCTACTCACAGTTGGCTTCTGTCATTGGCCGCCAGGATTTCACGAATAGCAAGCCAAACTACCAGGCCAAATTAGAGGGTTCCCCTTTATGGCAGAATTAGATGTAATGATGAAAGTGAGCTATCCACTCAGATGAAATGGTGTATGATAAAACTACAGGGACCCACATGTTTAATATGCAGTGGAGGTAGTGGGTTGTCTACTGAGGGCCAGTAGAGGTAGTTGAGATCATGGGTTGTCTTCAAAGGGCCAGATGAGGTAGTTGAGGTCATGGGTTGTCTACTGAAGCCCAGTGGAGGTAGTGGAGGAAGTGGGTTGTCTACCAGGGGCCAGTGGAGGTAGTTGAGGTCATGGGTTGTCTTCAAAGGGCCAGAGGAGGTAGTTGAGGTCAAGGGTTGTCTACTGAAGGCCAGTGGAGGTAGTGGAGTAAGTGGGTTGTCTACCGAGGGCCATTTGAGGTTGTGGGTTGTCTACCAGGGGCCAGTGGAGGTAGTGGAGGTTGTGGGTTGTCTAATGAGGACCAGTGGAGGTTGTGGGTTGTCTACTGAGGGCCAGTGGAGGTTGTGGGTTGTCTACTGAGGGCCATTGGAGGTTGTGGGTTGTCTACTGAGGGCCAGTGGAGGTTGTGAGGTCGTGGGTTGTCTACTGAAGGCCAGTGGAGGTAGTGGGTTGTCTACCAAGCGCCAGTGGAAGTAGTTGAGGTCATGTGTTGTCTACAAAGGGCCAGTGGAGGTTGTGGGTTGTCTGCTGAGGGCCAATGGAGTTAGTGGAATTAGTGGGATGTCTGCTGAGGGCCAGTGGAGGTAGTGGAGGTATTGAGTTGTCTACTGAGGGCCAGTGGAGGGCCAGTGGACGTTGTGGGTTGTCTACTGAGGGCCAGTGGAGGTCGTGGGTTGTCTACTGAGGGCCAGTGGAAGTAGTAGAGGGATCAAACTGAGGGCTGTTGCTGTGGATCACATTGATCTGACTGGGAAATAAGTACATGAAATGCTGAGTTACTGCACAAAGTCTCTATAGGGTTATCTCTGTAACACACACAAACACACACACACACACACACACACACACACACACACACACACACACACACACACACACACACACACACACACACACACACACACACACACATACACACACACACATACAAACAAACACAAACCAATACATGTACATACATTCCATCATATTTCCTTATTCTGACGTATCGCTGCTGCTCTATCCATGTCTGTTACACACTCCCACAGGGCTGCCTTTGTCATGTGACACCCTGAACAGGCCTTCAAGTGTTCATAAAGTTTTTAAACCCCACATTCAGCTGGTAGAGATGGCGGTGGAAACAGTCTTGTAGAAAAGTGTGAGGTTTCACATTCCAGCCCAATGCATGTGTTTACAGGCTCTCTTTACCCGGTTGGCAGGTTATAGACGCAGGCCATGCACGCCTGCGGTAAACACTACAATACGGTATGTGACATTCAGGCAGAGAGTTTATTCTGCTACCACTCCTCCTCTTTCCATGTCTCGCTCTGCCTCCAGTCCTTCCGTTGCACCATTGTGTTCCACACTGTATCTATCTACCCAATCTCACAGGGATTCTTCCTCTCTCCATCTCTCTCCATCTCTATTCTTCCATCCAGTCCTCTCCTCAGTCCTCTCCTCAGTCCTCTCCTCAGTCCTCTCCTCTCCTCTGTCCTCTCCTCTCCTCTGTCCTCTCCTCTCCTCTGTCCTCTCCTCTGTCCTCTCCTCAGTCCGCTCCTCAGTCCTCTCCTCAGTCCTCTCCTCAGTCCGCCCCTCAGTCCTCTCCTCTTTCCTCTCCTCAGTCCTCTCCTCTTTCCTCAGTCCTCTCCTCAGTTTTCTCCTCTTTCCTCAGTCCTCTCCTCAGTCTCTCCTCAGTCTCAGTCTCTCCTCAGTCCTCTCCTCTCTCCTCAGTCCTCTCCTCAGTCCTCTCCTCAATTCTCTCCTCTTTCCTCAATTCTCTCCTCTTTCCTCAGTCCTCTCCTCAGTCCTCTCCTCAGTCCTCTCCTCAGTCTCAGTCTCTCCTCAGTCTCAGTCTCTCCTCAGTCTCAGTCTCTCCTCAGTCCTCTCCTCTCTCCTCAGTCCTCTCCTCAGTCCTCTCCTCAGTCCTCTCCTCAGTCCTCTCCTCAGTCCTCTCCTCAGTCCTCTCCTCTCTCCTCAGTCCTCTCCTCAGTCCTCTCCTCAGTCCTCTCCTCAGTCCTCTCCTCAGTCTCAGTCTCTCCTCAGTCCTCCTTCCCTTTCCAGCCCAGTGTCCCAGTATAACTCCCTGGATGTCCCATAGTACCATAGGACTTGAAAACATTATGATTCCTGTTGAAATTATAAAATAAAAACATTAAGTTTCTCCCTCCCTCTCTCTCAAATAAACACACAAAACAATGCTGATGAGCCTAGATGGCATTAATGTTAATTCCATGCGACAACCAGATCATGAAAATTAATACCAGAAGCATTTAAAAGCTGCCAATTGTCAGGTTTAATAAATCGCTTTGTTGGCCAATTTACATAGACTTAGCTTTGTGCTCAAACACAAACACACACCCACACACACTCACAGTCACACACATATGCAGACAAGTACTAGTTTATTTATTGTATTGCATTTTGTGGAAATTCTATTCAACCGGTACACATATGACTGTTTCCAATGTTTCCGTCTCTCCTCATGTTTGATTGATGGTTCCTCACAATTGTAAATAGTATCGTTATCTTACTACTTGTTCTTAGAGTCTCAGCCCTTTGCTACTGCTCTCTTCTCCTCCGCTAAGCTTTTATTAGCGTTTATATTTGTCGCTCCCTCACAGTCTGAGAACGGCACTGAGATCGATTCTGTTCCCCTAGCCTTGTAAACAGAATCAGTGTTCCGCAGTGAGAAAATTGCATTCGCCTCGCACAAACACTTCAATTCGTGGAAAAGGAAAAGGGAGAATTGAAAAACGAGAGAAAACAAGGCTGGTGCAGTAATTGTGACGGTGCTCAGTATTTGTTTACATCACAGTGAACCTGCAGGAATGAGAGTGTGCATCAACGCTGCCCAAGGTTACTTCGTCTGTGATTGTTTGCGGTACGCGACAAAGGGAATGGTTTCTCACTCAATAAACCCAGATTCAATATATACTGGCCATTCACGTATAGTCATACAGCCCAGATTAACCAACTGTCGACCAAGAATTGAACATGCCACTCTTCATAGTGAAGAAAGGGTTTTGTCTCCACCTCTCTCTCTCTCTCTCTTTTTTTTTTCTCTCTCTCTCTCTCTCTCTCTCACTCTCCTTTTTATCTTAGAGGGCAAAACTCTGTCTGGAGGTTGTGGCTCATAGGAAGAGAATGAGAGAGAAGAGGAGATAAAAGGAGAGAAAGGAGAGAGAAGAGGAGAGAAGAGAGGAGGAGATAAAAGGAGAGAGAAGTGGAGAGAGGATAGAAGAGAGGAGGAGATAAAAGGAGAGAGAATAGGAGAGAGAAGAGGAGAGAGATGAGGAGAGAGATCAGGAGAGAAGAGGATACAACAGAGGATTAGAGAAGAGGGGAGAATGAGTGATGTGTAGGCTTCCCACAGAGAACCGGCGATCATTGAAAGCGATGGTAGGCTGTGTTTTAGGAGTTGTTTACTTTGTCCTTGGAAGGAGCTGAGTCAGGGAGGAAACAAGGAAGTGGGTGACAGGAAACAGAGAACACATTTTTGTCCCGCTCCACCACACAAAGTCAGCGTCTCCTCTGCGAGAGAGAACATAAGGTGTTATTCAGTGGACCCTGTCTGTTATCATTGGGGAGAATAGCTGGTTCAGTAGAAGCCTGTCTGAAGAGCCCTTCCAAGGTTTTGGTTTTCCATTGTAAGTATTTCATGTTTCTGTAGAACCCATGAAATGTAAGTGGGATATTTAGAGATATATGTAAATGTTCTATACAAATCCAATACATTGTTGTTATTATCAAATGTGTAACGTCTGTGCCGTTTTTACGATTGTGATCATTCAAACGGCTCAGACGGAAAGTTTATAACGAGTGGTGCTCTCTATTTAAACTGAAATCTTCTCGAAGAGGACAGTTTAAAGACAGCCTGAAAGCTCCAGGAAATAGACGAATAATCCAACAGGGCTTTACATTCAGCATTGCTTGCTCCAGCCAATCCATTTCCCCCGTTGATCTCACCCAGGCCTCTATCCAGCTAACCCCGCAATAGGCATCTGAGACAGGCCAGCCTCAGTGCTCCAGTCATCGATCAATCTTTATCACATCTCTGCCAGCATCCGGGAAAAACCTGGAGAAGAACTGATAAAAACAAGACAGAAATGGTAAAAGAGTCGTGCACAGCAAAAAAATATATTTTTTAGGCAGCGCTTTCAAAAAACTTCAATGGTCCATATCTCTCTCATCCAAATTGCTTGTCAATCACATTTAAGATAGGGAGATCTGTTATTTTCTTTGTTATTTTTCGAGACAGTTTTGCTATCTTGTTTTGGTCGGCAACAATGCAGACAGAAGCATGTTTTGATGAAAACGCTATGCATGCAAATTAAATATTAGTCATGTAAACTAATTTTGCTGAGAGCCATTTGACTAGGGTGTGTAAAAAAATACAAAAATAAAAAACTTTGCCGTTTCCTCGTGCCAAGTCCATTAGACATCGCTGTAAACTGGTCCCGTGTGGCTCAGTTGGTAGAGCATGGCGCTTGCAACGCCAGGGTTGTGGGTTCATTCCCCACGGGGGGACCAGGATGAATATGTATGAACTTTCCAATTTGTAAGTCGCTCTGGATAAGAGCGTCTGCTAAATGACTTAAATGTAAACTCAGACAGTGTAAAACTTTAGAGGGATTACTCTAAAAGTGATCTTACTCCCGTGTAAAAAAAGATATTACTCCTACTTGTCGAATGGCAAATCAACTTATTTCACTAAAGTGTGTGCTGTCTGAGACGGCTTGTGTATTACAAAGATTGACAGGTACAAATACTCCACATCTTGATGGCTGGACTGGGATGTTTATAAGGAATCTAATGAGTTACCCTATCCCTTGTTCCTTACCAAACAAAAAGTTTTAAAATAAAAGAAATCTGAAAATACACGATTTCAAGATTAGCCCTAGTATCCCTGTGTCGTTGATTGATTGGATGCTCCACCTCAGACCAAAGCAGGCAGGTGACAGTTTGGAAGACAGTTTTACATTTCATTTTATCTCAACAGAGTAAATGGTATTCCAGATATTTTGAGTCTCTACGCAGTGCTTTGATGGAATCATACCTGTCACACAGCAACATGTTCTCTAAAATGGAATTTAAAAAACCTCGGAACTCTGCTGCCCGTTTGAGTACTGGCACATGTAGCCTTTTACAAAGCTGGATTGAACAGAACAAGAAACATTTATTTGAAAAAGAACTAACAAAATAGCCTTTGATTTGAATCAATAATTTCATTCCTGTGGTTGATAGGATGCTAAGCTGGTCATAAATGGGGCCTTTGACATTGTGACGGATAACCCTGGGTAATGTCTCACCTCAGCCAGGCAGCCAGGGCGGCAGTCAGCTACCAGACATAATGTGATAAGGCTCAATAAGGCTCTATCCCCCGAACCTGCCCAGCCAGACCGCCCAGCCCAGCAGAGTGGAGGGATGTGTTTAAAAACAGACCCTTGCCTCTGTGTTTTCTCTGGAACGGTGACTCAGTGTAGATGGACAACAAGGGGCCCTAACTAGTTATCACATCAAACATCCACACTTCCCGCAGGCTGGGAAGCACGCAAACACATGCATATACACACACACACACACACACAAAGTAGACACACACAGTCTTGACATTTTTGTCTTAAAATCCCCCTCAATCCAGTCAGGAAAGCTCTTTGTCTTAAAATCCCCCTCAATCCAGTCAGGAAAGCTCTTTGTCTTCAAGTTACCTATTCCTTTGATCACACAATCATCAATGCCAAACACACACACACACACACACACACACACACACACACACACATGCACTCTTGTGCGAACACATACACACATGCACACACACACACAGAGATAACTAGTTGGTTGCTCTAAAGCAGGAGTACTCAACTCTTACCCTACGAGGTCCGGAGCCTGCTGGTTTTCTGTTCTACCTGAAAATTAATTGCACATATCTGGAGTCCCTGTTCTAAATTAGTCCCGGAATATAAGGGAACAATGAAAAAACACATTGGACCTCACTTTGATGTCCAGAGTTGAGTTTGAGGGCTCTAATGGAACTGGACAGGTCGTTTCCTCCGGTAGTATCTGAAGGAACTGGACAGGTCGTTTCCTCCGGTAGTATCTGAAGAAACTGGACAGGTTGTTTCCTCCGGTAGTAACTGAAGAAACTGGACAGGTCATTTCCTCCGGTAGTATCTGAAGAAACTGGACAGGTCATTTCCTCCGGTAGTATCTGAAGAAACTGGACAGGTCATTTCCTCCGGTAGTATCTGAAGAAACTGGACAGGTCATTTCCTCCGGTAGTATCTGAAGAAACTGGACAGGTTGTTTCCTCCGGTAGTATCTGAAGAAACTGGACTGGTCATTTCCTCCGGTAGTATCTGAAGAAACTGGACAGGTCATTTCCTCCGGTAGTATCTGAAGGAACTGGACAGGTTGTTTCCTCCGGTAGTATCTGAAGAAACTGGACTGGTCATTTCCTCCGGTAGTCTCTGAAGAAACTGGACAGGTCATATCCTCCGGTAGTATCTGAAGAAACTGGACAGGTCGTTTCCTCCGGTAGTATCTGAAGAAGCTGGACAGGTCATTTCCTCCGATAGTATCTGAAGAAACTGGACAGGTAATTTCCTCCGGTAGTATCTGAAGAAACTGGACTGGTCGTTTCCTCCGGCAGAATTGCCAAGATTGTTAGGCTAAGGCCTAGTTTTCTGTGACATTTTAGTGGCATAAAGCATGAATAGGAAGAACTCACTCCTACACACTCAGGAATAAGTTTCACTCACAGATGGAGCACAAAGAAGAATGAACATTGAGAGAAAATTGATCCCAAAAAAAGAATAAGAAATTATTTGGAACTGGAATTTAAAAAATAAATATTAATTAAAGGTTAAACATGTTAAATGTTAATTAAAGGTTGAACACATTGTGAAATGTTAAAGGGTGTTTAAAGTAATATAGAACAACGGTTAAAGATTAGATATTTGTTTGTTGTAAGGTATAATGCATTTAGAATATGTTAAGTCAGTTTAGAGGATTAGGCCTTAAGAGGTCGATAATGAATTGTTAAATGTTGTTATAATTTTGGAGGTTGAAGATGTAACTAGAGCAGTACATTATGTTTAAAACAAGATTAGAATTGAGTGAAATTAGAGTAGTGAAGGGGACAATAAATGTTCATGTAAGAACAATCGTAATAATGACAGTTAGAAGTGTATCAAGGGTGCTAGCTTTTAAACTAGAATGATCCCAGGTTAGATCAACCAGCAGGATGAACTTCCTGTTGAGGTGAAGGAAAAAGTGGAGGGGCTGATGGGTGCTGAAAAAAAAATAATAATAATTGAAGAGAAATGCAATGGTTCATTGGAACAGCCTAAAATTTGCACATACACTGCTGCCATCTAGTGGCCAATATCTAAATGGCACCTGGGCTGGAATAATACATTATGGCCTTTCTCTTGCATTTCAATGATGATGGTACAAAAAAAACAAAAAAACGTTTTTTTCATTGTATTATGTATTACCAGATCTAATGTGATGCATTCTCCTACATTCCTTTCACTTTTCCACAAACTTCAAGTTGTTTCCTTTCAAATGGTACCAAGAAAAAGCATATTCTTGCTTCAGGGCCTGAGCCTCAGGCAGTTAGGAAGGAACTTTTTGTCTGCTGAAGGAAGGAACCTGTCGTTTGCTGAAGGAAGGAACCTGTCGTTTGCTGAAGGAAGGAACCTGTCGTTTGCTGAAGGAACCTGTCGTCTGCTGAAGGAAGGAACCTGTCGTTTGCTGAAGGAACCTGTCGTCTGCTGAAGGAAGGAACCTGTCGTTTGCTGAAGGAAGGAACTTGTCGTTTGCTGAAGGAAGGAACTTGTCGTTTGCTGAAGGAAGGAACCTGTCGTTTGCTGAAGGAAGGAACCTGTCATTTGCTGAAGGAAGGAACCTGTCGTTTGCTGAAGGAAGGAACCTGTCGTTTGCTGAAGGAAGGAACCTGTCGTTTGCTGAAGGAACCTGTCGTCTGCTGAAGGAAGGAACCTGTCGTTTGCTGAAGGAAGGAACCTGTCGTTTGCTGAAGGAAGGAACCTGTCGTTTGCTGAAGGAAGGAACCTGTCGTTTGCTGAAGGAAGGAACGTGTCGTTTGCTGAAGGAAGGAACTTGTCGTTTGCTGAAGGAAGGAACCTGTCGTTTGCTGAAGGAAGGAACCTGTCGTTTGCTGAAGGAAGGAACCTGTCGTTTGCTGAAGGAAGGAACCTGTCGTCTGCTGAAGGAAGGAACCTGTCATCTGCTGAAGGAAGGAACCTGTCATCTGCTGAAGGAAGGAACCTGTCGTCTGCTGAAGGAAGGAACCTGTCGTTTGCTGAAGGAAGGAACTTGTCGTTTGCTGAAGGAAGGAACTTGTCGTTTGCTGAAGGAAGGAACCTGTCGTTTGCTGAAGGAAGGAACCTGTCATTTGCTGAAGGAAGGAACCTGTCGTTTGCTGAAGGAAGGAACCTGTCGTTTGCTGAAGGAAGGAACCTGTCGTTTGCTGAAGGAACCTGTCGTCTGCTGAAGGAAGGAACCTGTCGTTTGCTGAAGGAAGGAACCTGTCGTTTGCTGAAGGAAGGAACCTGTCGTTTGCTGAAGGAAGGAACCTGTCGTTTGCTGAAGGAAGGAACCTGTCGTTTGCTGAAGGAAGGAACCTGTCGTTTGCTGAAGGAAGGAACCTGTCGTTTGCTGAAGGAAGGAACCTGTCGTTTGCTGAAGGAAGGAACCTGTCGTCTGCTGAAGGAACCTGTTGTCTGCTGAAGGAACCTGTCGTCTGCTGAAGGAACCTGTCGTCTGCTGAAGGAACCTGTTGTCTGCTGAAGGAACATGTCGTCTGCTGAAGGAACATGTCGTCTGCTGAAAGAACCTGTCGTCTGCTGAAAGAACCTGTCGTCTGCTGAAGGAACCTGTCAACTGCTGAAGGAACCTGTCGTCTGCTGAAGGAACCTGTCGTCTGCTGAAGGAACCTGTCGTCTGCTGAAGGAACCTGTCGTCTGCTGACGGAACCTGTCGTCTGCTGAAGGAACCTTTCGTCTGCTAATGGAACCTGTCATCTGCTAAATGATCCTGTCTTCTGCTGAAGGAACCTGCCGTCTGCTGAAGGAACCTGTTATCTGCTGAAGGTATTAACCTGTCATCTGCTGAAGGAACCTGTTGTCTGCTGAAAGTAGAAACCTGTCATCTGCTGAAGGAAGGAACCTGTCACCTGCTGAAGGAACATGTCGTCTGCTGATGGAACCTGCCGTCTGCTGAATGATCCTGTAGTCTGCTGAAGGAACGTGTCGTCTGCTGAAGGAACATGTTGTCTGCTGAAAGTAGGAACCTGTCATCTGCTGAAGGAAGGAACCTGTTGTCTGCTGAAGGAACCTGTTGTCTGCTGAAGGAAGGAACCTGTCGTCTGCTGGAGGAAGGAACCTGTCGTCTGCTGATGGAAGGAACGTGTTGTCAGCTGAAGGAAGGAACCTGTTGTCTGCTGAAGGAACCTGTCGTCTGCTGAAGGAACCTGTTGTCTGCTGAAGGAAGGAACCTGTCGTCTGCTGGAGGAAGGAACCTGTCATCTGCTGAAGGAAGGAACCTGTCATCTGCTGAAGGAAGGAACCTGTCGTCTGCTGAAGGAAGGAACCTGTCGTCTGCTGAAGGAAGGAACCTGTCGTCTGCTGAAGGAAGGAACCTGTCGTCTGCTGAAGGAAGGAATCTGTCGTCTGCTGAAGGAAGGAATCTGTCGTCTGCTGAAGGAAGGAACCTGTCGTCTGCTGAAGGAAGGAACCTGTCGTCTGCTGAAGGAACCTGTCGTCTGCTGAAGGAAGGAACTATTCATTTTTTGTGTTAAAGTAAAGTTTTAGAAGGAAACATTCAGGTTACCTTATTGATCAATGTTTTGAAGTAGTTGTTAGAGTTTTTAGATACCTACTAAGGGACTGAACATCCTGAGGGGGTCGACCAAAAACTATTCATACGATTTTTCTTGTTATTAAATACTGTGCCTCTCATAAAACTGTAACAGACAACAACTATTTTATTGGCACACCAATAAGAGTTTAGTTAAGAGTGCTGAATGTATCTACAGGCTATGGAATTTTTTTATACATCTGCTTTATTGTTCTGAAACCCTGTGTCATCAAAGAGTCATACAAGTGCGTGTCATTTCACATTTGGTAACTGAAATTGACTTGATTCATTGAGGACTTTTAGCATCTGGTTTTATTAGTCCATCAGGATACCGAGTTGCTGGTATAAAGGAACCCGAGACCAAACTATACGTACTGACTGCATTGATAGAAGTCGTAGGAGGGTTGTCTCAGAGCTGAGCCAACCCAGGGGAGTGTGGTCTCTCGTAGTGTTCTGTGGTGGAAACTCTGGCCTGGACGATCCTGAGAAGGCGCCAGGTTTATAAGAGAAAGAGCGAGGAAGTATAGGCACTAGGCTCTGAGGATAGCCCACTTTACTGTAAGGCCCTTACTATTGATTCTGCGGAATAGTCCCTAACTGTAAACTAGCTCAGTGGTAAGGCAGAGTGTCATCGATCAGATCTGTAGGGATTCATAAGGAAGAATGACTGAAGTGCCATTGGGTAGGCAGGGTCGAGTTAAATTGTTAATCTTGCAGATGTGGTATTTTAGCTTTGACAGTATCTAAAGGAACTCGACAAGTCATTTAATCTGGCAGTACCGGAAGCAGAGGTCTCCAACACTCTTCTTAGAGAGCTACCGAACTGTAGGTTTTCCCGCCAACCCCAGTTGTAACTAAACTAAATCATTTTTTTTTTAGAATAAGGTGCTCTAGATTAGGGCTGGACTTAAACCCTACAGGCCGGTAGCTCTACAGGAACAAGGTTGGAGTTAAACCCTACAGGCCGGTAGCTCTCCAGGAACAAGGTTGGAGTTAAACCCTACAGGCCGGTTGCTCTCCAGGAACAAGGTTGCAGTTAAACCCTACAGGCCGGTTGCTCTCCAGGAACAAGGTTGCAGGGCCCTGATCTAAAGTGTCCGGTGATAAAGGAACTGGACAGGTCGTTTCATTAATTTTACACAGAAAATTCCCTCCAAATTTTTTTTTTACCCGCTGATAAAGGTGGAAAGACCATTTGTGCAGGCCCAGATCATGGAAAAGGACAGGTAATTTGCAGTCATCTGCACCAGCTAAAGCATTATGAAAGACACAGTAGAACAGACACTGTCAGATTTCACGAAGCACAAAATAATTTACAACTTAGGAATCTCAGACCGCTATGTCGCCTTGTGACAACTGAATTGTATGCTTTGACTGTAAACGTGCAACTGTAACGTTGCTACAATTGCTTGACAGTTATGATTCTAGAGTGTTTTATTGGGTAGCCTTGACTCACACAGAATGATGAGAGTGCAGATATAGAGGAATAAGACTTGGTTTTTCTTTGGGAAACCCTGTATATCTGGTGCCGTTCTCTCCTTATTTTTTCTCTCTTTCTACTTAGTGGACCACCTCTACTTCACTTAGTCTTTATTACTCTCTCTCTCTTGGGCCCTCTCTCTGTCTCTCTCCCTCTCTCTCTCTCTCTCTCTCTCTCTCTCTCTCTCTCTCTCTCTCTCTCTCTCTCTCTCTCTCTCCCATTCTCTCTCTTTCTCAATTCAATTCAAGTCATTCCAGGGCTTTATTGGCATGGGAAACAGATGTTAAAACCTGTTATGGCTGCAAGGGGCAGTATTGAGTAGCCAGTTAAATCGTGCCCATTTCAAACGGCCTCGTACTCAATTCTTGCTCGTACAATATGCATATTATTATTACTATTGGATAGAAAACACTCTCTAGTTTCTAAAACCGTTTGAATTATTTCTCTGAGTGAAACAGAACTCATTCTGCAGCACATTTCCTGACCAGGAAGTGGAATGTCAGAAATCGATGCTCTGTTCAACTTCCTGCCTATACATGGGCATGATACGTAAGAGTCTACGTACACTTCATACACCTTCCCCTGGTTGTCAAGAGGCGGTGAGAGAAGAAATTTCATGTTTATCTTGATCTGAGGTCGAATTAAAGGTCTTTGTATGACGTGACCGTCCATTTCCTGTTTCTGGAGCGCGCGAAAGGGGACATGGATTTGCCTTCTGTTTAGCTGTCGTTATGGACGACTAACATCTCCGGTTTAGATTTTATTTGATACATGTGACCATATCATCGTAAAGTATGTTTTTTCAATATAGTTTAATCAGATTATTGAAATTTTTTCGGGAGTTTTGCCGTGTTCCGTTCTCTGACTTTGTTGACGTTGGAGAGATCCGTGCCACTTGGCAAGTGCCTATGCTAAATCAAGAGGGAAATTTGCCGTTCCAGATCGAAACAACGACTGTTCTGGACAAAGGACACCTTGTCCAACATTCTGACGGAAGATCACCAAAAGTAAGAAACAATTTATGATGCTATTTCTAATATCTGTCGTGCATGTGAACTGGTCGTCGGCGCCCAAGTGTTTCTGGCTATTGTGGCTACGCTAATATAACGCTATATTGTGTTTTCGCTGTAAAACACTTGATAAATCGGAAATATTGTCTGGAATCACAAGATGCCTGTCTTTCAATTGCTGTACACTATGTATTTTTCAGAAATGTTTTATGATGAGTAATTAGGTATTTGACGTTGGTGTCTGTAAATATTATGGCTGCTTTCGGTGCAATTTCTGATTGTAGCTGAAATGTAAACTATGATTTATACCTGAAATATGCAAATTTTTCGAACAAAACATATGCTATACAATAAATATGTTATCAGACTGTCATCTGATGAAGTTGTTTCTTGGTTAGTGGCTATTTATATCTTTATTTGGTCGAATTTGTGATAGCTACTGATGGAGTAAAAAACTGATGGAGTAAGAAAAGTGGTGTCTTTTGCTAACGTGGTTAGCTAATAGATTTACATATTGTGTCTTCCCTGTAAAACATTAAAAAAATCGGACATGTTGGCTTGATTCACAAGATGTGTACCTTTCATATGCTGTATTGGACTTGTTAATGTGTGAAAGTTAAATATTTAAAAAAAATATCTTTTGAATTTCGCTTGAGCTGGATGTTGTCATAAGTGTACCGGTGTCGGGCTGCAGCCCAAACAGGTTAACATTGCCAAAGCAGGTGAAGTAGATAATAAACAAAAGTGAAATAAACTATAAAAATGAGCAGCAAACTTTACACTCACAGAAGTTCCAAAAGAAGAAAGATATTTCACATGTCATATTATGTATATATACAGTGTTGTAACAATGTGAAAATAGTGAAAGTACAAAAGGGAAAACAATTAAACATAAATATGGGTTGTATTTACAATGGTGTTTGTTCTTCACTGGTTGCCCTTTTCTTGTGGCAACAGGTCACAAATCTTGCTGCTGTGATGGCACACTGTGGTATTTCACACAGTAGATTTGGGAGTTTATCAAAATTGGGTTTGGTTTTTCAATTCTTTGTGGATCTGTGTAATCTGAGGGAAATCATCAAACATTTGGCAGGAGGTTAGGAAGTGCAGCTCAGTTTCCACCTCATTTTGTGGGCAGTGTGCACATAGCCTGTCTTCCCTTGAGAGCCAGGTCTGCCTACGGTGGCCTTTCTCAATAGCAAGGCTATGCTCACTGAGGCTGTACATAGTTAAAGCTTTCCTGAAGTTTGAGTCAGTCACAAAGGTGCTCTTTTCGGTCTGTATAGCGTACAGGCTGAGTTCTTCGTTTTTGGGCTCTTTTTGGTCTGTATAGAGTACAGGCTGAGTTCTGCTTGTCAATGCAATCGAATCGATGTGTTCTGTCTACAACATAGTTTCCTGCATAGTTCGTTTTGTTTCGGTATGTTGCCTTGAAAGCGGCTAATATTACGTTGATTCGATCCCAATTGACACAGTAAAGGGATACGTTGATAGTATTACCTTCTTATGGCTGGATAAGGTGCCCAGAGTAAACTGCCTGCTACTCAGGCCCAGTTGCTAATATAATAATATAATAATATATAATATATGCATATTATTAGTAGATTTGGATAGAAAACACTCGGAAGTTTCTAAAACTGTTTGAATGAGTATAACAGAACTCATATGGCAGGAAAAAACCTGAGAAAAAATCCAACCAGGAAGTGCGAAATCTGAGGTTTGTAGTTTTTTCAAGTCATTGCCTATCGAATATACAGTGTCAATGGGGTCATATTGTACTTCCTAAGGCTTCCACTAGATGCCAACAGTCTTTAGAACCTTGTTTGAGGCTTCTACTGTGAAGGAGGGGGGAATGAGGGTTGTTTGAGTCAGGGGTCTGGCAGAGTGCCATGAGCTCAGTCTCGCGCGCTCCCGTGAGAGTGACCTGCATTCCATTGCATTTATACAGACAAAGGAATTCTCCGGTTGAAACATTATTGAAGATTTATGTTAAAAACATCCGAAAGATTGATTCTATACATCATTTGACATGTTTCCACGAACTGTAATGGAATTATTTGACTTTTCGTCTGGCCTGCGCGTCGTGAATTTGGATTTGTGAACTTAAGCCACGAACAATAAGAAGGTATTTGGACATAAATGATGCACTGTTTCGAACAAATCAAACATTTATTGTGGAACTGGGATTTCTGGGAGTGCATTCTGATGAAGATCATCAAAGGTAAGTGAATATTTATAATGCTATTTCTGACTTCTGTTGACTCCACAACATGGTGGATATCCGTATGGCTTGTTTTTGTCTCTGAGCGCTGTACTCAGATTTATTGCATGGTGTGCTTTTTCCGTGATGTTTTTTTTAAATCTGACACAGCTATGCATTAAGGAGAAGTGCATCTAAAATTCCATGCATAACAGCTGTATCTTTTAGCAATGTTTATTATGAGTATTTCTGTAAATTGATGTGGCTCTCTGCAAAATCACCGGATGTTTTGGAACTACTGAACATAACGCATCAATGTAAACTGAGATTTTTGGATATAAATATGAACTTTATCGAACAAAACATACATGTATTGTGTAACATGAAGTCCAATGAGTGTCATGTGTTAGTGATACATTTTTTCTCTATTTCTGCTTTTTGTGACTCCTCTCTTTGGCTGGAATAATGGCTGTGTTTTTCTGTGACTAGGTGCTGACCTAACATAATCGCTTTTGCTTTTTGAAATCGGACACTGTGGTGGGATTAACAACACGTTTATCTTTAAAATGGTGTAAAATACTTGTATGTTTGAGGAATTTTAAGTATGAGATTTCTGTTGTTTTGAATTTGGCGCCCTGCACTTTCACTGGCTGTTGTCATATCGATCCTGTTAACGGAATTTAAGCCATAAGACGTTTTAACTAACAGGGAACACTCTAGAAAGTTGAGTGAAGTTCAATCAATCAATTAATCAATCAAATGTATTTATAAATCAGTTTTTACATCAGCATATGTCACAAAGTGCTATACAGGAACCCAGCCTAAAACCCCAAACAGCAAATATTGCAGATGTACAAGTTCAATCTCATACAAATCTCCATGGGTTGACATTTCTTCTGCGCCCTGCGCGGCAGTCCCGGGAAGCCGCACGGCAGTCCCAGTCTACTGCATGTCTGCTTAGAGGGAACATTGCAGAGTCTCATTTTAATATGGCTGTACCTGAGTGGAGGGAGGTTAAGCTATTCGCCCCCCCCCCCCCCCCCCAGAGAAAAGGCCTTATACAGAAAACAGACTGAGAATGGTATGTACTATACACAGCTTCAGGAAACAATTTAAGCATACGTGAAATGTAAAGATATAGTAATCAATAAGGATCGAACTCGCAATAAAAATAGATCGTTAATAACCAACTCTGGATGAAAAAAGGATACACAGTTCTGCTCTTCTCATCCCCCCCCCCCATGCATGAGAAAATGCTATCAACGTGATATTAATTATACTGCATGATAGATATAGTAATAAAGCCAAACTGTGTTTTCCAGTGCGTTTTCCTGGTCGTTTCTTGTGAGTTTTCCTGGTCATTTTCCTGTGTGTTTTCCTGTGTGTTTTCCAGTGTGTTTTCCAGTGTGTTTTCCAGTGTGTTTTCCAGTGTGTTTTCCAGTGTGTTTTCCAGTGTGTTTTCCTGTGAGTTTTCCTGGTCATTTTCCTGTGCGTTTTCCAGTGTGTTTTCCAGTGTGTTTTCCAGTGTGTTTTCCTGTGTGTTTTCCTGTGTGTTTTCCTGTGTGTTTTCCTGTGTGTTTTCCTGTGCGTTTTCCAGTGCGTTTTCCTGTGTGTTTTCCTGTGTGTTTTCCAGTGCGTTTTCCAGTGTGTTTTCCAGTGTGTTTTCCAGTGTGTTTTCCTGTGTGTTTTCCAGTGCGTTTTCCTGTCCGTTTTCCTGTGTGTTTTCCTGTGCGTTTTCCTGTGTGTTTTCCTGGTCATTTTCCAGTGTGTTTTCCAGTGTGTTTTCCAGTGTGTTTTCCAGTGTGTTTTCCAGTGTGTTTTCCAGTGTGTTTTCCTGGTCATTTTCCAGTGTGTTTTCCAGTGTGTTTTCCTGTGTGTTTTCCTGTGTGTTTTCCAGTGTGTTTTCCTGTGTGTTTTCCCGTGTGTTTTCCTGTGTGTTTTCCAGTGTGTTTTCCTGTGCGTTTTCCTGTGTGTTTTCCTGTGTGTTTTCCTGTGTGTTTTCCTGTGTGTTTTCCTGTGCATTTTCCTGTGTGTTTTCCTGTGTGTTTTCCTGTGCGTTTTCCTGTGTGTTTTCCTGTGCGTTTTCCAGTGTGTTTTCCTGTGTGTTTTCCAGTGTGTTTTCCAGTGCGTTTTCCTGTGCGTTTTCCTGTGTGTTTTCCAGTGTGTTTTCCTGTTTGTTTTCCAGTGTGTTTTCCAGTGTGTTTTCCAGTGTGTTTTCCAGTGTGTTTTCCAGTGCGTTTTCCAGTGTGTTTTCCAGTGAGTTTTCCTGTGTGTTTTCCTGTGTGTTTTCCAGTGTGTTTTCCTGTGTGTTTTCCAGTGAGTTTTCCTGGTCATTTTCCTGTGTGTTTTCCAGTGTGTTTTTCAGTGTGTTTTCCAGTGTGTTTTCCTGTGTGTTTTCCAGTGAGTTTTCCTGTGCGTTTTCCAGTGCGTTTTCCAGTGCGTTTTCCAGTGCGTTTTCCAGTGAGTTTTCCTGTGTGTTTTCCAGTGCGTTTTCCAGTGTGTTTTCCAGTGTGTTTTCCTGTGTGTTTTCCAGTGTGTTTTCCTGTGCGTTTTCCAGTGCGTTTTCCTGTGTGTTTTCCAGTGCGTTTTCCTGTGCGTTTTCCAGTGCGTTTTCCTGTGCGTTTTCCAGTGTGTTTTCCAGTGTGTTTTCCTGTTTGTTTTCCAGTGTGTTTTCCAGTGTGTTTTCCAGTGCGTTTTCCTGTGCGGTTTCCTGTGTGTTTTCCAGTGTGTTTTCCTGTGCGTTTTCCAGTGTGTTTTCCTGTGTGTTTTCCTGTGTGTTTTCCAGTGTGTTTTCCAGTGTGTTTTCCTGTGCGTTTTCCAGTGTGTTTTCCAGTGTGTTTTCCAGTGTGTTTTCCAGTGAGTTTTCCTGTGTGTTTTCCAGTGTGTTTTCCAGTGTGTTTTCCAGTGTGTTTTCCTGTGTGTTTTCCAGTGTGTTTTCCAGTGCGTTTTCCTGTGCGTTTTCCTGTGCGTTTTCCAGTGTGTTTTCCAGTGTGTTTTCCAGTGTGTTTTCCAGTGTGTTTTCCTGTGTGTTTTCCAGTGTGTTTTCCAGTGCGTTTTCCTGTGCGTTTTCCTGGTCATTTTCCTGTGTGTTTTCCAGTGTGTTTTCCAGTGTGTTTTCCAGTGTGTTTTCCTGTGTGTTTTCCAGTGTGTTTTCCAGTGTGTTTTCCAGTGTATTTTCCTGTGCGTTTTCCAGTGTGTTTTCCAGTGTGTTTTCCTGTGTGTTTTCCTGTGTGTTTTCCAGTGAGTTTTCCTGGTCATTTTCCTGTGTGTTTTCCAGTGTGTTTTCCAGTGTGTTTTCCTGTGTGTTTTCCAGTGAGTTTTCCTGTGCGTTTTCCAGTGCGTTTTCCAGTGCGTTTTCCAGTGCGTTTTCCAGTGAGTTTTCCTGTGTGTTTTCCAGTGCGTTTTCCAGTGTGTTTTCCAGTGTGTTTTCCTGTGTGTTTTCCAGTGTGTTTTCCTGTGCGTTTTCCAGTGCGTTTTCCTGTGTGTTTTCCAGTGCGTTTTCCTGTGCGTTTTCCAGTGCGTTTTCCTGTGCGTTTTCCAGTGTGTTTTCCAGTGTGTTTTCCTGTTTGTTTTCCAGTGTGTTTTCCAGTGTGTTTTCCAGTGTGTTTTCCAGTGCGTTTTCCTGTGCGTTTTCCTGTGTGTTTTCCAGTGTGTTTTCCTGTGCGTTTTCCAGTGTGTTTTCCTGTGTGTTTTCCTGTGTGTTTTCCAGTGTGTTTTCCAGTGTGTTTTCCTGTGCGTTTTCCAGTGTGTTTTCCAGTGTGTTTTCCAGTGTGTTTTCCAGTGAGTTTTCCTGTGTGTTTTCCAGTGTGTTTTCCAGTGTGTTTTCCAGTGTGTTTTCCTGTGTGTTTTCCATGTGTTTTCCAGTGCGTTTTCCTGTGCGTTTTCCTGTGCGTTTTCCAGTGTGTTTTCCAGTGTGTTTTCCTGTTTGTTTTCCAGTGTGTTTTCCAGTGTGTTTTCCAGTGTGTTTTCCTGTGTGTTTTCCTGTGTGTTTTCCTGTGTGTTTTCCAGTGAGTTTTCCTGGTCATTTTCCTGTGTGTTTTCCAGTGTGTTTTCCAGTGTGTTTTCCAGTGTGTTTTCCTGTGTGTTTTCCAGTGTGTTTTCCAGTGTGTTTTCCAGTGTATTTTCCTGTGCGTTTTCCAGTGTGTTTTCCAGTGTGTTTTCCAGTGTGTTTTCCTGTGTGTTTTCCAGTGTGTTTTCCAGTGTGTTTTCCAGTGTGTTTTCCAGTGCGTTTTCCTGTGTGTTTTCCTGTGTGTTTTCCAGTGTGTTTTCCAGTGTGTTTTCCTGTGAGTTTTCCTGGTCATTTTCCTGTGTGTTTTCCAGTGTGTTTTCCAGTGTGTTTTCCTGTGTGTTTTCCAGTGTGTTTTCCAGTGTGTTTTCCAGTGTGTTTTCCAGTGTGTTTTCCAGTGTGTTTTCCAGTGTGTTTTCCAGTGTGTTTTCCAGTGTGTTTTCCTTTTTGTTTTCCAGTTTGTTTTCCAGTGTGTTTTCCAGTGTGTTTTCCAGTGTGTTTTCCTGTGTGTTTTCCTGTGCGTTTTCCAGTGCGTTTTCCTGTGTGTTTTCCAGTGCGTTTTCCTGTGTGTTTTCCTGTGTGTTTTCCAGTGTGTTTTCCAGTGTGTTTTCCTGTGAGTTTTCCTGGTCATTTTCCTGTGTGTTTTCCAGTGTGTTTTCCAGTGTGTTTTCCTGTGTGTTTTCCAGTGTGTTTTCCTGGTCATTTTCCAGTGTGTTTTCCAGTGTGTTTTCCAGTGTGTTTTCCTGTGTGTTTTCCAGTGTGTTTTCCAGTGTGTTTTCCAGTGTGTTTTCCAGTGCGTTTTCCAGTGTGTTTTCCTGTGCGTTTTCCAGTGTGTTTTCCAGTGTGTTTTCCAGTGTGTTTTCCAGTGCGTTTTCCAGTGTGTTTTCCAGTGTGTTTTCCAGTGTGTTTTCCTGTGCGTTTTCCTGTGTGTTTTCCTGTGTGTTTTCCAGTGTGTTTTCCAGTGTGTTTTCCTGTGTGTTTTTCTGTGTGTTTTCCAGTGTGTTTTCCAGTGTGTTTTCCAGTGTGTTTTCCAGTGCGTTTTCCAGTGCGTTTTCCAGTGCGTTTTCCTGGGCATGGTGCATAATATTCAGTAGCTGTAGCAGAAGACCAGGCAGTAGCGATCCTCTCACTCTGACAGCTGCTTGCTGTAATAACACATCCCCCCTGGCCATCCATCACAGACGCACACACAGTTCAAACCTGTTTCTGTTGCTGTACGATTCGATGGGGAATCAACAACAGCTCCTTTCTCACCGTCTGTCAAAACCCACGCAAGATAAATGTGGGTGTCCGTGGCCGACACACAAACTAGGAGGAGAAGGATAAGGGAGATGTAGGAGGAGAGGAGGTGGAGAAGAAAGGAGAGTTGGGAGGAGAGGAGGTGGAGAAGGGAGACGTAGGAGGAGAGGAGGTGGAGAAGGGAGAGGTAGGAGGAGAGGAGGTGGAGAAGGGAGAGGTAGGAGGAGAGGAGGTGGAGAAGGGAGAGGTAGGAAGAGAAGAAGGGAGAGGTGGGAGGAGAGGAGGTGGAGAAGAAAGGAGATGTGGGAGGAGAGGAGGTGGAGAAGAAAGGAGAGGTAGGAGGAGAAGAAGGGAGAGGTGGGAGGAGAGGAGGTGGAGAAGAAAGGAGAGGTGGGAGGAGAGGAGGTGGAGAAGGGAGAGGTAGGAGGAGAAGAAGGGAGAGGTGGGAGGAGATGTAGGAGGAGAAGAAGGGAGGGGTGGGAGGAGAGGAGGTGGAGAAGAAAGGAGAGGTGGGAGGAGAGGAGGTGAAGAAGGGAGAGGTAGGAGGAGAGGAGGAGGAGAAGAAGGGAGAGGTGGGAGGAGAGGAGGTGGAGAAGAAAGGAGAGGTGGGAGGAGAGGAGGTGGAGAAGGGAGAGGTAGGAGGAGAGGAGGTGGAGAAGAAAGGAGATGTGGGAGGAGAGGAGGTGGAGAAGAAAGGAGAGGTAGGAGGAGAAGAAGGGAGAGGTGGGAGGAGAGGAGGTGGAGAAGAAAGGAGAGGTGGGAGGAGAGGAGGTGGAGAAGGGAGAGGTAGGAGGAGAAGAAAGGAGAGGTGGGAGGAGAGGTAGGAGGAGAAGAAGGGAGAGGTGGGAGGAGAGGAGGTGGAGAAGAAAGGAGAGGTGGGAGGAGAGGAGGTGAAGAAGGGAGAGGTAGGAGGAGAGGAGGAGGAGAAGAAGGGAGAGGTGGGAGGAGAGGAGGTGGAGAAGAAAGGAGAGGTGGGAGGAGAGGAGGTGGAGAAGGGAGAGGTAGGAGGAGAGGAGGTGGAGAAGAAAGGAGAGGTAGGAGGAGAGGAGGAGAAGAAGAAAGGAGAGGTGGGAGGAGAGGAGGAGAAGAAGAAAGATGAGGTGGAAGGAGAGGAGGAAAAGAAGAAGGGAGAGGGTAGGAGGACAACATGGAGAAGGGTGTTTGACTACTTGACGGGTTGAACAATGGACTGGAGGTGTAATGGGTAGAACTCACTTTTTTCTAAAACGCCGGCCCGTTGAACTTTTAGCATTAAGAACTAATGTTCTCAATCTGACCCTGCAACAAACAGACCGTATAGAGTTGTGTTAAACGCTAACGTTACTTTCCAGTACGTCAGGCATTCTCTGGACAATAGGTTCAGATTGAAGAGGAAGGGGATTCACCGAATAGGGCTGCAGTGCTGGCTCTCTCTACTAGTCTAACCTGCCTGACCCCCCCCCCAACCCCCGGCCGTCGACCCTGCATGCAAAGGGCTGTGAGGACTGTGAGGACATGCAGCCTGTCACAGAGAAAATGCAGCCTGTCACAGACCAGCCAGCTGGTGGAAGTGATTGGCCGTGCTTCTGTGTGTGTAATGTAGTTCATTTCCTAGGCTACTATGTCCCTGATGTTCTGTTCCATCCTCTCAGCTCTATAGAGAAACAGAGTGTGATGTTCTGTTCCCTCCTCTCAGCTCTATAGAGAAACAGACTGTGATGTTCTGTTCCCTCCTCTCGGCTCTATAGAGAAACAGAGTGTGATGTTCTGTTCCCTCCTCTCAGCTCTATAGAGAACCAGAGTAACTGTGATGTTCTGTTCCCTCCTCTCAGCTCTGTAGAGAAACAGAGTGTGATGTTCTGTTCCCTCCTCTCAGCTCTATAGAGAAACAGAGTGTGATGTTCTGTTCCCTCCTCTCAGCTCTATAGAGAAACAGAGTAACTGTGATGTTCTGTTCCCTCCTCTCAGCTCTATAGAGAAACAGAGTAACTGTGATGTTCTGTTCCCTCCTCTCAGCTCTATAGAGAAACAGAGTAACTGTGATGTTCTGTTCCCTCCTCTCAGCTCTATAGAGAAACAGAGTGTGATGTTCTGTACCCTCCTCTCAGCTCTATAGAGAACCAGAGTAACTGTGATGTCCTGTTCCCTCCTCTCAGCTCTATAGAGAAACAGAGTAACTGTGATGTTCTGTTCCCTCCTCTCAGCTCTATAGAGAAACAGAGTAACTGTGATGTTCTGTTCCCTCCTCTCAGCTCTATAGAGAAACAGAGTAACTGTGATGTTCTGTTCCCTCCTCTCAGCTCTATAGAGAACCAGAGTAACTGTGATGTCCTGTTCCCTCCTCTCAGCTCTATAGAGAAACAGAGTGTGATGTTCTGTTCCCTCCTCTCAGCTCTATAGAGAAACAGAGTAACTGTGATGTTCTGTTCCCTCCTCTCAGCTCTATAGAGAAACAGAGTGTGATGTTCTGTTCCCTCCTCTCAGCTCTATAGAGAACCAGAGTGTGATGTTCTGTTCCCTCCTCTCAGCTCTATAGAGAAACAGAGTGACTGTGATGTCCTGTTCCCTCCTCTCAGCTCTATAGAGAAACAGAGTAACCGTGATGTTCTGTTCCCTCCTCTCAGCTCTATAGAGAAACAGAGTGTGATGTTCTGTTCCCTCCTCTCAACTCTATAGAGAAACAGAGTAACTGTGATGTCCTGTTCCCTCCTCTCAGCTCTATAGAGAAACAGAGTGTGATGTTCTGTTCCCTCCTCTCAGCTCTATAGAGAAACAGAGTAACTGTGATGTCCTGTTCCCTCCTCTCAGCTCTATAGAGAAACAGAGTGTGATGTTCTGTTCCCTCCTCTCAGCTCTATAGAGAAACAGAGTAACTGTGATGTTCTGTACCCTCCTCTCAGCTCTATAGAGAAACAGAGTAACTGTGATGTTCTGTTCCCTCCTCTCAGCTCTGTAGAGAAACAGAGTGTGATGTTCTGTTCCCTCCTCTCAGCTCTATAGAGAAACAGAGTGACTGTGATGTCCTGTTCCCTCCTCTCAGCTCTATAGAGAAACAGAGTAACTGTGATGTTCTGTTCCCTCCTCTCAGCTCTATAGAGAAACAGAGTGTGATGTTCTGTTCCCTCCTCTCAGCTCTAGAGAGAAACAGAGTGACTGTGATGTCCTGTTCCCTCCTCTCAGCTCTATAGAGAAACAGAGTGTGATGTTCTGTTCCCTCCTCTCAGCTCTATAGAGAAACAGAGTAACTGTGATGTTCTGTTCCCTCCTCTCAGCTCTATAGAGAAACAGAGTGTGATGTTCTGTTCCCTCCTCTCAGCTCTATAGAGAAACAGAGTAACTGTGATGTTCTGTTCCCTCCTCTCAGCTCTAGAGAGAAACAGAGTAACTGTGATGTCCTGTTCCCTCCTCTCAGCTCTATAGAGAAACAGAGTGTGATGTTCTGTTCCCTCCTCTCAGCTCTAGAGAGAAACAGAGTGACTGTGATGTCCTGTTCCCTCCTCTCAGCTCTATAGAGAAACAGAGTGTGATGTTCTGTTCCCTCCTCTCAGCTCTATAGAGAAACAGAGTAACTGTGATGTTCTGTTCCCTCCTCTCAGCTCTATAGAGAAACAGAGTGTGATGTTCTGTTCCCTCCTCTCAGCTCTATAGAGAAACAGAGTAACTGTGATGTTCTGTTCCCTCCTCTCAGCTCTATAGAGAAACAGAGTGTGATGTTCTGTTCCCTCCTCTCAGCTCTAGAGAGAAACAGAGTAACTGTGATGTTCTGTTCCCTCCTCTCAGCTCTATAGAGAAACAGAGTGTGATGTTCTGTTCCCTCCTCTCAGCTCTATAGAGAAACAGAGTAACTGTGATGTTCTGTTCCCTCCTCTCAGCTCTATAGAGAAACAGAGTGTGATGTTCTGTTCCCTCCTCTCAGCTCTAGAGAGAAACAGAGTGACTGTGATGTCCTGTTCCCTCCTCTCAGCTCTATAGAGAAACAGAGTGTGATGTTCTGTTCCCTCCTCTCAGCTCTATAGAGAAACAGAGTGTGATGTTCTGTTCCCTCCTCTCAGCTCTATAGAGAAACAGAGTAACTGTGATGTTCTGTTCCCTCCTCTCAGCTCTATAGAGAAACAGAGTGTGATGTTCTGTTCCCTCCTCTCAGCTCTATAGAGAAACAGAGTAACTGTGATGTTCTGTTCCCTCCTCTCAGCTCTATAGAGAAACAGAGTGTGATGTTCTGTTCCCTCCTCTCAGCTCTATAGAGAAACAGAGTAACTGTCATGTTATGTTCTGACGATCTGGAAGGGAGATGTGGTGAGACAAACAGTTAAGGCAGGGAGAGGGAGGTGAGATGGGGTGAGATGAGTGCAGGGGGAGGGAGGTGATATTTGGTATTTGATGAGAGCAGGGGATATGGAGGAAGGGGGGTGAAACTCATTAGAAAAATCCATCAGATTTTCGCAGAAAGTCGATGGTCACAGTATGAATATGGCTACTCAGCATGACTAGTAACCAAAAACAAGTCAGATAAATTGTACAATGATTTTTTTTTTAAACGACTAAAAACTAAACAAATGCTAATGTGATCAAACCAAATTTTATTTGTCACATACACATGATTAGCAGATGTTAATGCGAGTGTAGTGAAATGCTTGTGCTTCTAGTTCCGACAATGCAGTAATATCTAACAAGTAATCTAACAATTCCACAACAACTACTTAATATACACAAGTCTAAGTTAAAAATCTAATCAAATCAAACTTTATTTGTCACATGCGCCGAATACAACAAGTGTAGACTTTACCTTGAAATGTTTACTCACAAGCCCTTAACCAACAGTGCAGTTCAAGAGTAATAACATATTTACCAAGTAGACTAAAACAAAAAGTACAAATACAAGTAACACAATAAGAACCAGGGATAACCAGGGAATATACAGGTTGTTACGGTACAGAGTCAATGTGGAGGCTACATACAGAGGGCACCGGTACCGAGTCACTGTGGAGGCTACATACAGAGGGCACCGGTACCGAGTCACTGTGGAGGCTACATACAGAGGGCACCGGTACCGAGTCACTGTGGAGGCTATATACAGGGGGCACCGGTACCGAGTCAGTGTGGAGGCTATATACAGGGGGCACCGGTACCGAGTCACTGTGGAGGCTATATACAGGGGGTACCGGTACCGAGTCAGTGTGGAGGCTATATACAGGGGGTACCGGTACAGAGTCAGTGTGGAGGCTATATACAGAGGGCACCGGTACCGAGTCAGTGTGGAGGCTACATACAGAGGGCACCAGTACCGAGTCACTGTGGAGGCTACATACAGAGGGCACCGGTACCGAGTCACTGTGGAGGCTACATACAGAGGGCACCGGTACCGAGTCACTGTGGAGGCTATATACAGGGGGCACCGGTACCGAGTCAGTGTGGAGGCTATATACAGGGGGTACCGGTACAGAGTCAGTGTGGAGGCTACATACAGAGGGCACCGGTACAGAGTCAATGTGGAGGCTACATACAGAGGGCACCGGTACAGAGTCAATGTGGAGGCTACATACAGAGGGCATCGGTACCGAGTCAGTGTGGAGGCTATATACAGAGGGCACCGGTACAGAGTCAGTGTGGAGGCTATATACAGAGGGCACCGGTACAGAGTCAGTGTGGAGGCTACATACAGAGGGCACCGGTACAGAGTCAGTGTGGAGGCTACATACAGAGGGCACCGGTACAGAGTCAGTGTGGAGGCTATATACAGAGGGCACCGGTACAGAGTCAATGTGGAGGCTATATACAGGAGGTACCGGTACAGAGTCAATGTGGAGGCTATATACAGGGGGTACCGGTACAGAGTCAATGTGGAGGCTATATACAGAGGGCACCGGTACAGAGTCAGTGTGGAGGCTATATACAGAGGGCACCGGTACAGAGTCAGTGTGGAGGCTACATACAGAGGGCACCGGTACAGAGTCAGTGTGGAGGCTACATACAGAGGGCACCGGTACAGAGTCAGTGTGGAGGCTACATACAGGAGGTACCGGTACAGAGTCAATGTGGAGGCTATATACAGGGGGTACTGGTACAGAGTCAATGTGGAGGCTATATACAGGGGGTACCGGTACAGAGACAATGTGGAGGCTATATACAGGGGGGTACCGGTACAGAGTCAATGTGGAGACTATATACAGGGTGTTACGGTACAGAGTCAATGTGGAGGCTATATACAGGGGGTACCGGTACAGAGTCAATGTGGAGACTATATACAGGGGGTACCGGTACAGAGTCAATGTGGAGGCTATATACAGGGGGTACCGGTACAGAGTCAATGTGGAGGCTATATACAGGTGGTACCGGTACAGAGTCAATGTGGAGGCTATATACAGGGTGTTACGGTACAGAGTCAATGTGGAGACTATATACAGGGGGTACCTGTACAGAGTCAGTGTGGAGGCTATATACAGGGGGGTACCGGTACAGAGTCAATGTGGAGACTATATACAGGGGGGTACCGGTACAGAGTCAATGTGGAGGCTATATACAGGGTGTTACGGTACAGAGTCAATGTGGAGGCTATATACAGAGGGCACCGGTACAGAGTCAATGTGGAGGCTACATACAGAGGGCACCGGTACCGAGTCACTGTGGAGGCTATATACAGAGGGCACCGGTACAGAGTCAGTGTGGAGGCTACATACAGAGGGCACCGGTACCGAGTCACTGTGGAGGCTACATACAGAGGGCACCGGTACCGAGTCACTGTGGAGGCTATATACAGAGGGCACCGGTACCGAGTCAGTGTGGAGGCTATATACAGAGGGCACCGGTACCGAGTAGGAATCTTGGCCCCAGTGATGTACTTGGCCGTTCGTCAGATGCCGAGCAGTTGCCATACCAGGCGTTGATGCAGCCTGTCAGGATGCTCTCGATGGTGCAGCTGCAGAATCTTTTGAGGATCTGGGGACCCATTCCCCCTCAGTCTTCTGAGGGAGAAAAGGTTTTTTCGTGCGCTCTTCATAACAGTCTTGGTAAGTTTGGACCATGATAGTTCGTTGGTGATGTGGACACCAAGGAACATGAAACTCTCGACACGCTCCACTACAGCCCCGTCGATGTTAATGGGGGCCTGTTCGGCACTACTTTTCCTACAGTCCACAATCAGCTCCTTTGTCTTGCTCACATTGAGGGAGAGGTTGTTGTCCCAGCACCACACTTCTAGGTCTCTGACCTCCTCCCTATAGGCTGTCTCATCGTTGTCGGTGATCAGGCCTGCCACTGTTGTGTCGTCAGCAAACTTAATGATGGTGTTGGAGTCGTGTTTGGCCACACAGTCATGGGTGAACAGGGAATACAGGAGGGGGCTGAGAACGCACCCTTGTGGGGACCCTGTATGGAGGATCAGCAAAGTGGAGATGTTTTCCTACATTTACCACCTGGGGCGGACCTTCAGGAAGTCCAGGACCAAATTGCACAGGGCGGAGTCGAGACCCAGGGTCTCAAGCTTAATGATGACCTTGGAGGGTACTATGGTGTTGAATGCTGAGCTGTAGTCAATGAACAGCATTCTTACATAGGTATTCCTCTTGTCCAGATGGGATAGGGCACTATGCAGTGTGATGGAGATTGCATTGTATGTCATTTTAGTGTCCTTGCTGCCACAGAAAGTACACATCTAGTTTATATTTAGTTACAGGCCAGTGGGGATGACAAGGTAGTGCTGTCTGTCTCTCTCTCTCCCACCAGAGACACTCGAAGTGAGTCTGCCCCACTGGAGACCCAATCTCTCCACAGTTGGACTGATCTGATGTACAGTTGAAGTCGGAAGATTACATACACTTAGGTTGGAGTCATTAAAACTTGTTTTTCAACCACTCCACAAATGTCTTGTTAACAAACTATAGTTTTGGCAAGTCGGTAAGGACATCTACTTTGTGCATGACACAAGTCATTTTTCCAACAATTGTTTAAATACAGATTATTTCACTTATAATTCACTGTATCACAATTCTAGTGGGTCAGAAGTTTACATACACTAAGTTGACTGTGCTTTAAAACAGCTTGGAAAATTCCAGAAAATTATATCATGGCTTTAGAAGCTTCTGATAGGCTAATTGACATCATTTGAGTCAATTGGAGGTGTACCTGTGGATGTATTTCAAGGCCTACCTTCAAACTCACTGCATATGTGCTTGACATCATGGGAAAATCTAAAGAAATCAGCCAAGACCTCAGAAAAAAAATTGTAGACCTCCACAAGTCTTGTTCATCATTGGGAGTAATTTCCAAAGGCCTGAAGGTACCACGTTCATCTGTACAAACAATAGAACGCAAGTATAAACACCATGGGACCACGCAGCCATCATACCGCTCAGGAAGGAGACGCATTCTGTCTCCTAGAGATGATCGTACTTTGGTGCGAAAAGTGCAAATCAATCCCAGAACAACAGCAAAGGACCTTGTGAAGATGCTGGAGGAAACAGGTACAAAGGTATCTATATCCACAGTGAAACGAGTCCTATATCGACATAACCCGAAAGGCCGCTCAGCAAGGAAGAAGCCACTGCTCCAAAACCGCCATAAAAAGCCAGACTATGGTTTGCAACTGCACATGGGGACAAAGATCATACTCTTTGAAGAAATGTCCTCTGATCTGATGAAACAAAAATAGAACTGTTTGGCCATAATGACCATCATTATGTTTGATGGAAATAGGGGGAGGCTTGCAAGCCGAAGAACACCATCTCAACCGTGAAGCACAGGAGTGGCAGCATCATGTTGTGGGTGTGCTTTGCTGCAGAAGGGACTGGTGCACTTCACAAAATAGATGAGGTAGGAATGTTATGTGGATATATTGAAGCAACATCTCAAGACATCAGTCAGGAAGTTAAAGCTTGGTCCCAAATGGGTCTTCCAAATGAACAATGAACCAAAGCATACTTCCAAAGTTGTGGCAAAATGGCTTAATTATGGATCAAATCCCGTTAACGGGATCGATTTGACAACATCCGGTGAAATGGCAGAGCGCCAAATTCAAATTAAATTATTAGAAATATTTAACTTTCATACAATCACAAGTGCATACACCAAAATAAACTTAACTTCTGGTTAATCCAGCCACCGTGTCAGATTTCAAAAAGGCTTTACGGCGAAAGCAAGCCATGCTATTATCTGAGGACAGCACCCCATCAAACATACACATGACAATCATATTTCAACCCGCCAGGCACGACACAAAACTCAGAAATAACGATATAATTCATGCCTTACCTTTGAAGATCTTCTTCTGTTGGCACTCCAATATGTCCCATAAACATCACAAAGGGTCCTTTTGTTCGATTAATTCCGTCTTTTATCCCTAAAATGTCCATTTGATTCAGAAAAAATATGGTTCCAAATCGCCCAACATGACTACAAATGATCTAATAAATTACCTGTAATCTTGGTCCAAACATTTCAAACAACTTTCCTAATCCAACTTTAGGTGTTTTAAAACTTAAATAATTGATAACATTTAAGACGGGATAAACTGTGTTCAATAGCGGATAAAATGAAAGTGGAGCGAGCTTTCCCAGAAAGGAAAGGGCTACTTCTTCATTACTCAAAGGAAAAACATCAAGACTGTTGACATCTAGTGGAAGCAATAGGAACTGCAAGGATATTTCTATTAAAACGGGCTTGCCATAGAAAAATAATGGAAAACAGATTGACCTCAAAAACATGTTTCCCTGGATGGATTGTGCTCTGGGTTTCACCTGCTAAATCAGTTCTGTTATACTAACAGACATTATTCAAACAGTTTTAGACACTTCAGTGTGTTTTCTATCCAAATCTACTAATAATATGCATATCCTAGCTTCTGGGCCTGAGTAGCAGGCAGTTTACTTTGAGTGCGCATTTCACCAGGACGTAAAAATACTGCCCCTAAGGACAACCAAGTCAACGTATTGGACTGGCCATCACAACGCCCTGACCTCAATCCTATAGAACATTTTTGGGCAGAACTGAAAAAGCGTGTGCGAGCAAGGAGGCCTACAAACCTGACTCAGTTACACCAGCTCAGGCAGGAGGAATGGGCCAAAATTCACCCAATTTATTGTGGGAAGCTTGTGAAAGGCTACCCGAAATGTTTGACCCAAGTTAAACAATTTATAGGCTATGCTACCAAGTACTGATTGAGTGTATGTAAACGTCTGACCCTCTGGGAATCTGAAGAAAGAACAAAAAGCTGAAACAATTCTCTCTGGTATTATTCTGACATTTCACGTTCTTAAAATAAAGTGGTGCCCCTAACTGACCTAAAATAGGGAATTTGTACTCGGATTAAATGTCAGGAATTGTGGAAAAACTGAGTTTAAAATGTATTTGGCTAAGGTGTATGTAAACGTCCGACTTCAATTGTAGATCTGTGATTGCGGAAAACAGAGCAGAGATACATCGTATTGTATGTAAGCTGTAGTGATGTTTATGCGTCATAAGTTAGCTAATTGGCTTTTAACAAAAGTACAAAGCCTCTGAAGCTCAGACTCCCACCAATCAGGTTTGTGAAGTGAGTCGAAATCTCTGTTTCTTTATCTGTCTCTCTCTCTCTCTCTCTCAGCGTGTGTGTGTGTGTGTGTGTGTGTGTGTGTGTGTGTGGGTGTGTGTGTGTGTGTGTGTGTGTGAGGTCCGCCAGTCAGGAGCAGCAGGGCCCACACAGCAGGTCTGACCTTTCATGAGCCTCCCACAGGCATCTGACACTGGGCTGACTCCGAACCCATCTGGGGTCTACCGCTGCATCACACACACACACACACACACACACACACACACACACACACACACACACACACACACACACACACACACACACACACACACACACACACACACACACACACAGACACCTGCACAAACACAAACACACTCACACACAAACCTCTGCACACACACACACACACACACACAAACACACAGACCCCTGCACAAACACACACACACACACATAGACCCCTGCACACACGTACCTACACACACGCACATACCTACGCACACACGCAAGCACATCCATACACACACAACGCACACACACAACGCACACACACACACACCTACCCAGACAGGGCATATTTACCTGGCCTTTACCTCCTTCCTCGCTACAGGTGACTCTGACAATCTCACTGAACCAGCCGACATCTATGAAAAACCAAGAAAATAACCTTAACAAATATAGCAGGTCCATTCCCCCTGGGGGGGGGGGGGGGTCATAAATTACTCCTGTATTTCAAGTTTCTTGTCCTGCAGACAAATGTCGGGGTGTTTTTGTTGTTGTTGCAGCTCCTAGCCGGGCTGGATCTCTCCTTCACATCGATACAGGAGGAAGAGAGCCACGGGCTACAAGCTGTCATCTGGAGGAGGGAGGTATTTTGTTTTAGCGTTAATCTGGAGAAAATATAAATGAAACCATGTATCCAACTGTTCTTGTTAAGTAACTACAGTTTCCTGAAATGGCTTCAAGCCTTACGATAAGAGGGGAGAATTTGAAACAAGAAAAAAAAAAATATTGGGGGATTTATTTTCCAATTTACAACTGTTATCATCCCATCAGGGTTACAGTTTAAGGTGGAGAACTGTGCTGTGAGCGGAATAGGTACACAGGATTACAGAAACCATTAAAAGGATCAGAAGCATTGCAGCTTCTTGGACAGCTGTAGATGGGTTATACAAAAAGTTGTTGGAAGCCCTGAAAATCCTCAACACTCTGATCTCATTTTAGTACATGTGGGTTTTGACAGTTACTCTGCTGTGGCAGTGTGTTGTTGTGTTTCATCCTGTCATGGCGACGGTTATCTGTCCGTCCCGGCTCAGTCTGGCTAGGCCAGTCAGACTGCTGTCTGTCTGTAGACGGCAACTGATCTGAGATACCTACTGCAGCCCTCATCCTTCCACAGCAACTGTTCTGCTGGTCACATTCTGGTCCCCGAAGCGCACACATCCCCGGGTCGCTCGTCTTTTCAGATCGCTGCAGCTAGCGACTGGAACGAGCTGCAACAAACACTCAAACTGGACAGTTTTATCTCAATCTCTTCATTCAAAGACTCAATCATGGACACTCTTACTGGTGATGTATTGTTGTCTCTACCTTCTTGCCCTTTTTGCTGTTGTCTGTGCCCAATAAAGTTTGTACCATGTTGTGTTGCTACCATGTTGTGTTGTTGTCTTAGGTCTCTCTTTATGTAGTGTTGTGATGTCTCTCTTGTCCTTATGTGTGTTATGTCCTATAATTTTACTATTGTATTACATTTTCCATTCCAGTACCCGTATTTTTATAATTGTATTACATTTTTCATCCCAGCACCCGTCCCTGCTGGAGGCCTTTAGGCCGTCATTGTAAATAAGAAATTGTTTTTAACTGCCTTGTTAAATAAAGGTTAAATAAAAAAAAAAAATTTTTTTGTTAAATGGAGGTCTGAGGAGCATGAAGGGGCCTCAAAGCGTTGCTGCAGCCCAGACTCTGGCAGTCTAGCAGAGCCAGAACCCTGAGGCCAGAACCCTGAGACTGCAGCGTAAGGTAAGACTCTTCAGAGGTCAGAGGTCAGACTCTTCAGAGGTCAGAGGTCAGACTGCATCTCCTCTACATAGAACATCATATCCGGGCCACCGGCAAAGAAAAAGCACATTAGGTACTGTAAACCACTATAGACTATACATACCACAGACTATATATACCACTATAGATTATACATACCACATAGACTATATACACGACTATAGACTGTACATACGACTATAGACTATACAGTACATACCACATAGACTATACATACCACTATAGATTATACATACCACATAGAATATACATACCACATAGACTATATATACCACTATAGATTATACATACCACATAGACTATACATACCACTATAGACTATACATACCACTATAGACTATACATACCACATAGAATATACATACCACATAGACTATACACACCACTATAGACTATACATACCACTATAGACTATACATACCACTATAGATTATACATACCACTATAGATTATACATACCACTATAGACTATACATACCACTATAGACTATACATACCACTATAGACTATACATACCACTATAGACTATACATACCACTATAGATTATACATACCACTATAGACTATATATACACCACTATAGACTATATATACCACTATAGACTATATATACCACTATGGAATATACACAACTATAGAATATATATATATATATATATATATATACACAGTACCAGTCAAAAGTTTGGGGTCACTTAGAAATGTCCTTGTTTTTTAAAGAAACGCAAAAAATGTTCCCATTAAAATAACATCAGATTGATCAGAAATACAGTGTAGAGATTGTTAATGTTGTAAATTGTAGCTGGAAACTGCAGATTTTTTACGAAATATCTACATAGGCGTACAGAGGCCCATTATTAGCAACCATCACTCCTGTGTTCCAATGGCACGTTGTGTTAGCTAATCCAAGTTTATAGTTTTAAAAGGGTAATTGATCAATAGAAAAACCTTTTGCAATTATGTTAGCACAGCTGAAAACTGCTGTCCTGATTAAAGAATCAATTAACTTCTTATGGCTGCAGCCCGGCGTCGGTACACTTATGACAACAGCCACTTCAAGTGCAGGGCGCGAAATTCAAAATATATATTTTTTAAATATTTAACTTTCACACATTAACAAGTCCAATACAGCAAATGAAAGGTACACATCTTGTGAATCCAGCCAACATGTCCGATTTTTAAAATGTTTTACAGCGAAAACAGCACGTATATTTATGTTAGCTCACCACCAAATACAAAAAAGGACAGACATTTTTCACAGCACAGGTAGCATGCAAAAAGCCAACCTAACTAACCAAGAACCAACCAAACTAACCAACAAACAACTTCATCAGATGACAGTCTTATAACATGTTATACAATAAATCTATGTTTTGTTCGAAAAATGTGCATATTTCAGGTATAAATCATAGTTTACATTGCAGCTACAATCAGAAATTGCACCGAAAGCAGCCAGAATAATTACAGACACCAACGTCAAATATCTAATTACTCATCATAAAACATTTCTGAAAAATACATAGTGTACAGCAAATGAAAGACAGGCATCTTGTGATTCCAGCCAATATTTCCGATTTATTAAGTGTTTTACAGCGAAAACACAATATAGCGTTATATTAGCTTACCACAATAGCCAAAAATACAAGCCATTTCCCAGCAGTAAAAGTTAGCGATCGTGACAAACCAGTAAAAGATATATAATTTTTGACTAACCTTGATATTCTTCATCAGATGACAGTCCTATAACATTAGGTTATACATACACTTATGTTTTGTTCGAAAATGTGCATATTTAGAGCTGAAATCAGTGGTTATACAATGTGCTAACGTAGCTACTATTTCCCACAACGTCCGGATATTTTTCTGACACTTTTTATGACACACATATTCTGACCAAATAGCTATTCATAAACATAACTAAAAAATACATGTTGTATACGAAATGATAGATCCATTAGTTCTTAATGAAATCGCCGCGTTAGAATTCTAAAAAATTACTTCATTACGACATCCAGCTTCGGTATAGCTAGAGTACCCAAAACTTGGGCGCCGACGACTAGTTCACATCTACGACAGATATATGAAATAGCATCATAAAATGTTTCTTACTTTTGCTGATCTTCCATCAGAATGTTGGACAAGGGGTCCTTTGTCCAGAACAATCGTTGTTTGGATTTAGAACGTCCATTTTCCCTCTTGATTTAGCAAGCACACTAGCCAAGTGGCACGGATCTCTCCATCGTCAACAAAGTCAGAGAACGGAACACGGCAAAACTCCCGAAAAAATGTCAATAATCTGATTAAACTATATTGAAAAAACATACTTTACGATGATATGGTCACATGTATCAAATAAAATCAAAGCCGGAGATAGTAGTCGCCTATAACGGCAGCTAAACAGAAGGCAAATCCAGGTACCACCTCGCGCTCTCCAGAAAACCGGAAATGGGGGACACGTCATACAAAGAGCTTGTATTCCACTTCAGACCAAGATAAACACTAAATTTCTTCTCTCACCGCCTCTTGACATCCAGGGGAAGGTGTATGACGTGCATGTATACTCATACGTATCATGCCCATTTATAGGCAGGAAGTAGAACAGAGCATCGATTTCAGACTTTCCACTTCCTGGTCAGGAAGTTTGTGCCAAATGAGTTCTGTTTGACTCACAGATATAATTCAAACGGTTTTAGAAACTAGAGAGTGTTTTCTATCCAATAGTAATAATAATATGCATATTGTACGAGCAAGAATTGAGTACGAGGCCGTTTGAAATGGGCACCTTTTATCTGGTTACTCAATACTGCCCCTGCAGCCCAAACAGGTTAAACTGTCCTTCTTTAGACTAGTTGAGTAACTGGAGCATCAGCATTTGTGGGTTCGATTACAGGCTCAAAATGGCCAGGAACAAAGAACTTTCTTCTGAAACTCGTCAGTCTATTCTTATCCTGAGAAATGAAGGCTATTCCATGCGAGAAATTGCTAAGAAACTGAAGATCTCGTACAACGCTGTGTTTTACTCAATTCACAGAACAGCGCAAACTGGCCCTAACCAGAATAGAAAGAGGAGTGGGAGGCCTCGGTACACACCTGAGCAAGAGGACAAGTGCATTAGAGTGTCTAGTTTGAGAAACAGACGCCTCACGAGTCCTCAACTGGCAGCTTCATTAAATAGTACCTGTAAAACACCAGTCTCAACGTCAACAGTGAAGAGGCGACTCCGGGATGCTGGCCTTCTAGGCAGATTTACAAAGAAAAAGCCATATCTCAGTCTGGCCAATAAAAATAAAAGATTAAGATGGGCAAAAGAACACAGACACTGGACAGAGGAACTGTACCTAGAAGGACAGCATCCCAGGAGTCGCCTCTTCACTGTTGATATTGAGACTGGACAGAGGAACTGTACCTAGAAGGACAGCATCCCAGGAGTCGCCTCTTCACTGTTGATATTGAGACTGGACAGAGGAACTGTACCTAGAAGGACAGCATCCCAGGAGTCGCCTCTTCACTGTTGATATTGAGACTGGACAGAGGAACTGTACCTAGAAGAACAGCATTCCGGGAGTCGCCTCTTCACTGTTGATATTGAGACTGGACAGAGGAACTGTACCTAGAAGGACAGCATCCCAGGAGTCGCCTCTTCACTGTTGATATTGAGACTGGACAGAGGAACTGTACCTAGAAGAACAGCATTCCGGGAGTCGCCTCTTCACTGTTGATGTTGAGACTGGACAGAGGAACTGTACCTAGAAGAACAGCATTCCGGGAGTCGCCTCTTCACTGTTGATATTGAGACTGGACAGAGGAACTGTACCTAGAAGAACAGCATTCCGGGAGTCGCCTCTTCACTGTTGATGTTGAGACTGGACAGAGGAACTGTACCTAGAAGAACAGCATTCCGGGAGTCGCCTCTTCACTGTTGATATTGAGACTGGACAGAGGAACTGTACCTAGAAGGACAACATCCCGGGAGTCGCCTCTTCACTGTTGATATTGAGACTGGACAGAGGAACTGTACCTAGAAGAACAGCATTCCGGGAGTCGCCTCTTCACTGTTGATATTGAGACTGGACAGAGGAACTGTACCTAGAAGAACAGCATTCCGGGAGTCGCCTCTTCACTGTTGATATTGAGACTGGACAGAGGAACTGTACCTAGAAGGACAGCATTCCGGGAGTCGCCTCTTCACTGTTGATATTGAGACTGGACAGAGGAACTGTACCTAGAAGGACAGCATTCCGGGAGTCGCCTCTTCACTGTTGATGTTGAGACTGGACAGAGGAACTGTACCTAGAAGGACAACATCCCGAGAGTCGCCTCTTCACTGTTGATGTTGAGACTGGTGTTTTGCAGGTCAAGCGTCTCCAAGTGGCCAAAGGTGCTTTTTATTTTTACTCTCCTATCTGTGAGGAACTACAGCAAGCACACTTGTAGTTGTTTCGTTTGGGAACACAGCCGTACATCCCCCGCAAGCACACAATTACTGTTGTTGTTTACGTAATCCAAACACAGCCCATTATAAATCTCAATCTGGGTCAAGTGGTCATCATTTTGAAAAGCTTGTTCCGTTGCCAACTTCACACGTTATAAAATACAGAATCAGAGAAACAGATGGGCATGTTGGTATAGAAAGAAGTCATTCATTCAGGTGTGTCTTCTGAGGGCGAATTGTCTTCGCAATAGACAAACATTCTGTTCAGAACAACCCCATGATATGACGCCATGTCATCTGGTAACTATACGTCAAACATATGAACAGAATGAGCCTACCAACCCAGGATATGACGTCATGTCATCTGGTAACTATACATCAAACACATGGACAGAATGAGCATACCAACCCAGGATATGACGCCATGTAAATGTACATCAAACACAAAGATCATAAATATTGACGCTGTTTATGACATGAGTTTTAAGAGATGGAAATGTGACATTTTTGGTTCGCTTGTGTGACATCAAAGTGGTATGTATTATAATCCTCAATGTCTCATCTTTCAAAAGACATAGAGTCCTCTTAATTTACAGCATTTCCCCTTACTCAGACAATAACACACCGTTTGCCAATTAGGAGGAGGAATGGGGGGGGGGGGAGGGTCAACTTGTTGTCGCGTGCCGTGCTCAAGTTCAGCTGGGCTGTCAGTCAAAACCCAGACAGCGCAGTGAAGCACAGAGCCTGAGCTCTGACGTCATGTACAGTATGTTACTGTAGTATGTTACTGTAGAGCCACCGCATTCCCAATTCTGCCATTTTCTACTGTACATGGGTACAAGTATAAAAAGGGTTAAAATGATAGAGATTAAACCTTTTCCTCACCAGCAGACCGAGCGACCAGCAATTTCATTAAGGGCCACTGCACTGTACACCCTCCAAGCAACAATAACACCTGGCCAAGAGGCTAGTAATGCAGTATATGTCTCAAGAGGAAAATTCATATGTGGTTTTTAAAATGCCTAATGGTAATTCATATGATATCACCACAGTGGTAACATCCAACACGGACTCAGGGAGAGTTTTACATCTGTAAGTGTGAGATCCTAATGCAGTGTGACATGACCAAGACTCTCAGGGTGCCGAGCAGAGCTGCCCAGTAAAACAGGACGGCCTAAAAGTAATAGAGCAGGGTTTCTTGGAGACTGTTGGTAATGATTATGTTGTTAAAATGTTCTTCTCCATCTCTATCTCTCCCTTGAAACACACTCACGTATTTCCTCACTAGCATTCCCTCTTCCTCTTTCTCTTTCTGTCATATTCTCTGTCCATCTCTCTCTCTAAACTCCAACAACCCCCCCCCCCCCTTCTCCATTACACTGTCTCGGTCCATGAGAAACGATGTCCATCTCTCCCCCTCTCTCTCTTCTCCTCCCATCTCTCCTTCTCTACTCCCCCCTCTCTCTCTACTCCCCCAAACTCTCCTTCTCTACTCCCCCTCTCTCTCTACTCCCCCCATCTATCCTTCTCTACTCCCCCCTCTCTCTTTACTCCCCCCATTGCTCCCTCACTACTACTCCCTCTCTCTCTCTACTCCCCACCTCTCTCTCCTTCTCTACTCACAACTCTCTCTACTCTCCGCCTCTCTTTCTCCCTACTCCACACCTCTCTCTCTCTACTCCCCCTCCCGCTCTACTCTCCCTCTCTCTCTACTCCCTACTCCCCCCTCTCTAATCCCCCCCTATCTGTCTCTACTCCCCACCTCTCTCTCTCAACTCCCTCCTCTCTCGCCCTCTCTACTCCCTCAATCTCTCTCTACTCCCCCCTCTTTCTCTACTCCCCCTCTCTCCCTCTCCAGTCCCCAGCTCTCTCTCTCTACTCCCTCTCCGCTCCACCCCCCTCTCTCTCTCTACTCCCCCCTCTGTCTTCTTCTCTACCCCCCCTCTCTCTCTATTTCCCATTCTCTCCCTCTCCACTCCCCCTCTCTCTCTCCTCCACCCTCTCTCTCCCTCACTACTACCCCTCTCTCTCTACTCCTCCCTCTCTCTCCCTCTCTACTCCCCCCTCCCTCTCTACCCCCTCTCTCTCCATCTCTCTCCACTTCTCCCCTTCTCTCTACTCCCCACCTTCCCCAACTCCCAGGTCTCTCTCTCTCTCTACTCCCCCATTCCTTCCCTACCCCACTCTCTCTCTCCCACTCTCTGAACTCCCCCCTCTGTCACTATCTCTCTACTCCCCACCTCACTCTCTACTCCCCCTCTCTCTCTACTCCCCCCTCTCTCTCTCCGCTCCCCCTCTCTCTCCCTCTCTACTCCCCCCTCTCTCTCCACTCCCTCTCCTTTTCTCCTCTCCCCTCTCTACTCCCCCTCTCTCTCTACTCTCCCATCTCTCTCCTTCTCCACTCCCCCCTCTCTCCCTCTCTGCTACCCTAGTTCTTTACTCCCCCATCTTTCTTTCTCTCTTTCTACCCCCCCCCCCCTCTCTCCCCCTCTTTGGTTAAGTGTGCCTTGAATTCTAAATAAATCACAGACAGTGTCACCAGAAAAGCACCCCCACAGCATCACACCTCCTCCTCCATACTTCACGGTGGGAACAACACCTCCTCCTCCATGCTTCACGGTGGGAACCACACCTCCTCCTCCATGCTTCACGGTGGGAACCACACATGCAGAGATCATCCGGATCATCCGGCGTCTCACAAAGACACGGCTGTTGGAACAAAAAATATCACATTTGGACTCATCAGACAAATGGACAGATTTCCACTGGACTAATGTCAATTGCTTGTGTTTCTTGCCCTAAGCAAGTCTCTTCTTATTATTGGTGTCCTTTAGTAGTGGTTTCTTTGCAGCAATTTAACCATGAAGGCCTGATTCACACCGTCTCCTCTAAACAGTTGATGTTGAAATATTTATGTTACTCTACTCCCCCTCTCTCACTACTCCCCCCTCTCTCTCTACTCCCCCAGTCTTTCTCTCTACTACCCCATCTCTCCCTTTCTACTCCCCTCTCTACTCCCCCCCTTTCACTCTCTTCTCACCCCTCTCTCTCTAATCCCCCGGTCTCTCTCTCTACTACCCCTCTTTCTTCCTTTTTAGTCCCCCCTCTCTCCCCCCTTTCTGTCTTCTCCCCCCCTCCCTCTCTAAACCCCCATCTCTCTCCCTTTCTACTGCCCCCTCTTACCCCCTTTCTGACTTCTCCCCCCATCCCTCTCTACACCCCAATCTCTCTCCCTTTCTACTGCCCCCTCTCACCCCCTTTCTGTCTTCTCCCCCTCTCCCTCTCTATTCCCCTCTTTCTCTCCCTCTTTACTCCCCCTCTCTCTCTACTCCCCCTTCTCTCGCTACTCCCCCCCTCTCTACTCCCACCCTCTCTTACTCTCCCCTTTCTCCCTCTCTACCCCCCCATCTTTCTCTCCCTCTCTACTCCCCCTCATCTTTCTCTCTCTCTACTCCCCCCACTCTCTCTCTCTATTCAAAATATAAAAATCGTAATATTAAACATTCATGAAAATACAAGTGTCTTACATCGTTTAAAAGCTTAACTTCTTGTTAATCCAACCGCGTTGTCAGATTTCAAAAAGGCTTTACGGCGAAAGCATACCATGCAATTATCTGAGGACAGCGCCTCGCATACACCAGCATTTTTCAAACCAGCAGAGGTGTCACAAAAATAAGAAATAGCGACAAAATAAATCACTTATCTTTGAAGATCTTCCGATGTTTGCAATCTTTAAGGTCCCAGCTACACAACAAATTGCTGTTTTGTTTGATAAAGTCCTTCTTTTTATCCCAAAAAAGTCTGTTTAGCTGGCACATTTGATTCAGTAATCCACCGTTCCACTCATTCAACATGCAGACAAAGGAATCCCAAAAGTTACCGGTAAACTTTGTCCAAACAAGTCAAACAACATTTCTAATCAATCCTCAGGTACCGTAATAGGGTAAATAAAAGATACAATTTAAGAGACCGAATGTAGTATGTTCAATACCGGAGAAAAATAACGAAGTGCGCGCCCTCATTCACGCGCACCACAAGACTAGAGTCCTAATGAGAGACACCTTGAAAAACTACAACTACTAACTCATTTTTCAAAAAACAAACCTGAAACCCTTTCTAAAGACTGTTGACATCTAGTGGAAGCCATTGGAACTGCAATCTGGGAGGAATTCCTTTGAATATCCCATTGACAAGCATTGAAATGGCCTGTGATCTCAAAAAAAAAAAAAGGATGGATTCTCCTCAGGTTAACAGGATTCTCCTGTTACACCCTCTACAACCACTGTGAGTATTATTATTTAACCCTGCTGGTCCTCTATGAACATTTGAACATCTTGGCCATGTTCTGTTATAATCTCCACCCGGCACAGCCAGAAGAGGACTGGCCACCCCTCATAGCCTGGTTCCTCTCTAGGTTTCTTCCTAGGTTTTGGCCTTTCTAGGGAGTTTTTCCTAGCCGCCGTGCTTCTACACCTGCATTGCTTGCTGTTTGGTGTTTTAGGCTGGGTTTCTGTACAGCACTTCGAGATATTAGCTGATGTACGAAGGGCTATATAAAATAAACTTGATTTGATTTGATTTTGATTTGAAGATAAATTCCCAAGGTGGGAATTTTATTCGGAGGAGCAGAAAGGGCCGGTCCCATGACGCCAGCTCAATGTCTGCGCTCATGGGCGGGCCTCTGATTTAGTTAAACTCCAAAGGGAATTGGAGTTTCCTTCATTAACTTCTTCTGGCTGCAGCCCGAGGCCGCCCACAATATGACAACAGCCACTTCAAGTGCAGGGCGCGAAATTCAAAACATATTTTTTAGAAATATTTAACTTTCACACATTAACAAGTCCAATACAGCAAATGAAAGGTACACATCTTGTGAATCCAGCCAACATGTCCGATTTTTTAAATGTTTTACAGCGAAAACAGCACGTATATTTACGTTAGCTCACCACCAAATACAAAAAAGGACAGACATTTTTCACAGCACAGGTAGCATGCACAAAGCCAACCTAACTAACCAAGAACCAACCAAACTAACCAAGAAACAACTTCATCAGATGACAGTCTTATAACATGTTATTCAATAAATCTATGTTTTGTTCGAAAAATGTGCATATTTCAGGTATAAATCATAGTTTACATTGTAGCTACAATCAGAAATTGCACCGAAAGCAGACAGAATAATTACAGACACCAACGTCAAATACCTAATTACTCATCATAAAACATTTCTGAAAAATACATAGTGTACAGCAAATGAAAGACATGCATCTTGTGATTCCAGCCAATATTTCCGATTTATTAAGTGTTTTACAGCGAAAACACAATATAGCGTTATATTAGCTTACCACAATAGCCAGAAACACAAGCCATTTCCCAGTAGCAAAAGTTAGCGATCGTAACAAACCAGCAAAGGATATATAATTTTTGACTAACCTTGATAAGGTTCATCAGATGACAGTCCTATAACATCAGGTTATACATACACTTATGTTTTGTTCGAAAATGTGCATATTTAGAGCTGAAATCAGTGGTTATACATTGTGCTAAGGTAGCATATTTTTCCCACAACGTCCGGATATTTTTCTGACACTTTTTCTGACACACATATTCTGACCAAATAACTATTCATAAACATAACTAAAAAATACATGTTGTATAGGAAATGATAGATCCACTAGTTCTTAATGCAATCGCTGTGTTAGAATTCTAAAAATAACTTCATTACGACATACAGCTTCGGTATAGCTAGAGAGTACCCAAAAGCTGGGCGCCAACGACTAGTTCACATGTACGACAGATATATGAAATAGCATCATAAAATGTTTCCTACTTTTGCTGATCTTTCATCAGAATGTTGGATAAGGGGTCCTTTGTCGGGAACAATCGTTGTTTGGATTTAGAACGTCCTTTTTCCCTCTCGATTTAGCAAGCACACTAGCCAAGTGGCACGAAGCTCTCCATGTCAACAAACGGAAGAGAACGGAACACGGCAAAACTCCCGAAAAAATTTCAATAATCTGATTAAACTATATTGAAAAAACATACTTTACGATGATATGGTCACATGTATCAAATAAAATCAAAGCCGGAGATAGTAGTCGCCTATAACGACAGCTTTTCATAAGGCAATCCCCGGTTCCTTCTTGCGCCTTCCTGAAAACAGGAAATGGGTGACACGTCATTCCAAGAGGTTTTATTCCAACTCAGACCAAGATAAACACTCAATTTCTTCTCTCACAGCCTCTTGACATCCAGGGGAAGGTGTATGACGTGCATGTATACTAATACGTATCATGCTCATTTATAGGCAGGACCTAGAAGAGAGCATCGATTTCAGATTTTCCACTTCCTGGTCAGGAAGTTTGTGCCAAATGAGTTCTGTTTTACTCACATATATAATTCAAACGGTTTTAGAAACTAGAGAGTGTTTTCTATCCAATAGTAATAATAATATGCATATTGTACGAGCAAGAATTGAGTACGAGGCCGTTTGAAATGGGCACCTTTTATCTGGCTACTCAATACTGCCCCTGCAGCCCAAACAGGTTAAACAGTCCAAAATCACATTACATAATTTCACAAATAGTTTCATCTTTACTCATTAATTTTATACAACAATTAGATATAAGCCTCATAACTGAGACTCTTGTATAAACAGGGTTATGGTAATGTGGCAGTCTTGTCTCTCATGAGTTTCACAAAATTGTACCAAACGGACCAGTTCGTAGCTGGCTACTTCGCCGATCTTTTATACATTCTCCAGAACATGAATATTGTTCAGTTCTCAAGTTCTGTGAGGTGGAAGAAATTCCTTTGTTCTCTCTATGAAAACTCACTCTCTCTTATACTTTGGCCATGAGGAGAGAATCTCCTCCAGGAATTTATGGCCTGCCTAACAGAGCCTGGTGTAGGGAGTATAGAGAGATGGGGGATGGTACTCACTGTACACAAAGAGGGCAACGTCATGACACAGGTCAGCACCTCGGGAGTAAATGTCAGTTGGCTTTTCATAGCCGATCATTCAGAGTATCTCTACCGCTCCTGCTGTCTCTAGAGAGTTGAAAACAGCAGGTCTGGGACAGGTAGCATGTCCGGTGAACAGGTCAGGGTTCCATAGCCGCAGGCAGAACAGTTGAAACTGGAGCAGCAGCACAACCAGGTGGACTGGGGACAGCAATGAGTCATCAGGCCAGGTAGTCCTGAGGCATGGTCCTAGGGCTCAGGTCCTCCGAGAGAGAAAGAAAGAAAGAAAGAAAGAAAGAAAGAAAGAAAGAAAGAAAGAAAGAAAGAAAGAAAGAAAGAAAGAGAGAAAGAGAGAGAGCATACTTAAATTCACGCAGGACACTGGATAAGACAGGAGAAATACTCCAAATATAACAGACTGACCATAGCCCCCCGACACATACACTATTGCAGCATAAATACTGGAGGCTGAGACAGGAGGGGTTGGGAGACACTGTGGCCCCGTCCGACGATACCCCCGGACAAGGCCAAACAGGCAGGATATAACCCCTCCCACTTTGCCAAAGCACAGCCCCCACACCACTAGAGGGATATCTTCAAACACCAATTGACCATCCTGAGACAAGGCCGAGTATAGCCCACGAAGATCTCCCCCATGGTACAACCCAAGGGGGGTGCCAACCCGGACTGGAAGATCATGTCAGTGACTCAACCCGCTAGGGACGGCATGGAAGAGCACCAGTAAGCCAGTGACTTAGCCCCTGTAATAGGGTTAGAGGCAGAGAATCCCAGTGTAGAGAGGGGAACCGGCCAGGCAGAGGGCGGTTTGTTGCTCCATTGCCTTTCCGTTCACCATCACACTCTTGGCCAGACTACACTCAATCATAGGACCTACTGAAGAGATATGTCTTCTTAAGACTAGGGGGCGACATTTTTGTTTTTGGCTAAAAAACGTACCCATTTGAAACTGCCTATTTCTCAGCCCCCGGAACTAGAATATGCATATAAGTGTCAGATTAGGATAGAAAACACTCTGAAGTTTCCAAAACTGTAAAAAAAATTGGCTGTGAGTTAAACAGAACTGATATTGCAGGCTAAAACCTGGGGAAGATCCAATCAGGAAGTGACCCTGCTTTTGAAACCTCTGTGTTCCTATGCATCCCTATTGCCCATATAAAGGGATATCAACCAGACTTCTTTTTCTATGGCTTCCCTAAGGTGTCAACAGCCTTTAGACATAGTTTCAGGCTTTTATTTTGAAGAATGATCGTGAAAGGGCACATTGCGTAAGTGGATAGGTGGGGGCTCTCAGAGTGAGTTCTGCGTAACAGAGAAAGGCGGCCATTGTTCCTCCCTGTCCTAGTGAAAAGCCAACTGTCCCGGTTGATATATTATCGAATAGATATTTGAAAAACACCCTGAAGATGGATTATAAAAAACGTTTGACATGTTTCTGTGGACATTATGGATATAATTTTGGATTTTTGTCGGCGTTGTCGCAAGCGCTCTTTCCGGTGGATTCCTGGGCATAACGCATCAAACTAACGGAGGTATTTGGATATAAAAAATATCTTTATGGAACAAAAGGAGCATTTGTTGTCTAACTGGGAGTCTCGTGAGTGAAAACATCCGAAGATCATCAAAGGTAAACGATTAATTTGATTTATTTTCTGATTTTTGTGACCAAGTTACCTGATGCTAGGTGTACTTATTGTTTTGTCGAGCGATCAATAAACTTACACAAACGCTTGTATTGCTTTCGCTGTAAAGCATAATTTCAAAATCTGAGACGACAGATGGATTAACCAGTGTCTTTATGAGGTGGTGTGAAACAGTGTCCTTATTGGTTAGTTTGCTATTAGCCAGTCCGCAAAACACAGTCAAATACAGGACTTTCATTCATATTGCACTTGTGATTTCATGAAATTATATGATATTATATACCTGTGGCGCTAGGCTAGGCTATACTAGTCAGCGTTTCTGATGACAATTATCCCGGATCCGGGATGGGTGGTTCAGAAAGGTTAAAGGTCGAGACTGAGTCTGCGTCTCTCACATGGATATGCAGAGCATTCCATAAAAATGTTGCTCTATAGGAGAAAGCCCTGCCTCCAGCTGTTTGCTTAGAAATATAGGGACAATAAGGAGGCCTGTGTCTTGTGACTGTAGCGTACGTGTAGGTATGTACTGCAGGACCAAATTGGAAAAATAGGTTGGAGCAAGCCTATGTAATGCTTTGTAGGTTAGCAGTAAAACCTTGAAATCAACCCTTGCTTTAACAGGAAGCCAGTGTAGAGATGCTAGCACTGGAGTAATATGATCAAATGTTGGGGTTCTAGTCAAGATTCTAGCAGCCGTGTTTAGCACTAACTGAAGTTTTTTTGTGCTTTAAACCTCTTGAGCCTATGGGGGGTGCTATTTCGATCTTGGAAAAATTGGTCTCCAAATTAAACTGCCTCGTACTCAATTCTTGCTCGTACAATATGCATATTATTCTTACTATTGGATAGAAAACACTCTCTAGTTTCTAAAACCGTTCGAATTATGTCTGTGGGTGAAACAGAACTCTTTCTACAGCGAAATCCATGACAGGAACTGCGAAGGTCTGAAAACTAGGCTCTGCTCTCAGATCAGTTTAAAGCTCTGTATGTATCCTATGGGTCGACATGAACTGCACCCGCCTTCCCCTGGATGTCAGTAACCAATGAGAAGTGGAATGGACTTTCTACGTAGCTCTCAGAGTTTATAAAAGGCCAGGGAACGAGGGGACCTCTCTTTTCAACGCTCGCCATTACGCAAAGCAAGACCTCAGGATGGCGTTTTGAAACGCTCAGTTATCAACCTTAGATATATCCGTCTGTAATTTAATTCGATATAGGTGTTAGAAACATCATAACGAAGTTATTTTAAACCGAGTTATATCAGTTTATGCGAGTATATTGCTATTTTCGGAATTTCCTTAGTATTGAGTTTGAGGATTTGGGAATGCTGTGGCCACATAGCTACTAGTTAGCTGCTAATTCCGAAGTTGAACACGACGTTTTACAACCAAGCAACAATTCTTTTGGACGAAGGACCACTTGGCCAAGATTCTGATGGAAGCTCGTCCAAAAGTAAGAGCTATTTATGATGTTATTCCGTATTTATGTGGAAAAATGTAAACGGATTTGTCCGCCATTATTGCGGCACTAGTCTGGCTGTAACGCACACTGTATGTCTAGTAACGTTAATTTTAAAAATCTAACTCAGCGGTTGCATTAATAACTAATGCATCTTTCATTTCATGTCCAACCTGTATTTTTTAGTCAAGTTTACGATTATTTATACATTAGATTAGGTGCCTTTTCAAGATGGCGCCGGCCAGAATGCATGCCCTGTTGCCACTGATCACATTGTATAACCACGAATTGTGCTGCTAAATATGCACATTTTCGAAAAAAAACTGTATGGATTGTGTAATATGATGTTACAGGACTGTCATCTGAAGAATTCTGAGAAGGTTAGTGAAAAATTTATTTATTTTGGTGGTGAATACGTTATCGCTGTGTTTGGCTGGAATCAATGCTGTTGTCTGGTTTGCTATTGTGGTAAGCTAATATAACGATATATTGTGTTTTCGCTGTAAAACACTTAGAACATCTGAAATATTGTCTGGATTCACAAGATCTGTGTCTTTCAATTGCTGTAGGCTGTGTATTTTTAAGAAATGTTTTATGATGAGTAATTAGCTAATACACGTTTCTCTCTGTAGTTATTCTAGTCGAGTTGTGATGGTGGGTGCAATTGTAAACTATGATTTATACCTGAAATATGCACATGTTTCTAACAAAACCTATGCTATACAATAAATATGTTATCAGACTGTCATCTGATGAAGTTTTTTCTTGGTTAGTGGCTATCAATATCTTTATTTGGTCGAATTGGTGATAGCTACTGGTGGAGAGAAAAAATGGTGGACTAAGAAAAATGGTGTCTTTTGCTAACGTGGTTAGCTAATAGATTTACATATTGTGTCTTCCCTGTAAAACATTTTAAAATTCAGAAATGATTGCTGGATTCACAAGAAGTGTATCTTTCATCTGGTGTCTTGGACTTGTGATTTAATGATATTTAGATGCTAGTATTTACTTGTGACGCTATGCTAGGCTATGCTAGTCAGCTTTTTTACTGGTGGGGGTGCTCCCGGATCCGGGTTTGGGAGGAACTAGAAGTTAACCATGTAGCCAAAAAGTAGAGCATTGCCTAGCATAGTCTAACCTGTCTCAGACCCCTCGCCAACAGCCAATGAAATTGCAGGGCGCCAAATTCAATCATAAGAAATCTCATAATTCAAATTTCTCAAACATACAAGTATTAGACACCATTTTAAAGATACAATTCTCGTTAATCCAACCACAGTGTCCGATTTCAAAAAAGGCTTTTCGGCGAAAGCAGAACATATCATTATGTTAGGTCACCAACTAGTCACAGAAAGCATACAGCGATTTTCCAAAGAGAGGAGTCATAAAAAGCAGAAATAGAGATAAAATGAATCACTAACCTTTGATATTCTTCATCAGATGACACTCGTGGAACAACATGTTACACAATACATGTATGTTTTGTTCGATCAAGTTCATATTTATATCCAAAAACCTCTATTTACATTTGGCTTTGCCTCAAAAAATCCTGTGAATTTGCACAGAGCCACATCAATTTACAGAAATACTCATAATAAACATTGATAAAAGATACAAGTGTTATTCACAGAATTAAATATATACTTCTCCTTAATGCAACCGCTGTGTCAGATTTCTAAAAAACTTTACGGAAAAAGCACACCATGCAATAAATCTGAGTACAGAGCTCAGAGCCCAAATAAGCCATAAAGATATCCTCCATGTTTTGGAGTCAACAGAAGTCAGAATAGCATTATAAATATTCACTTACCTTTGATGATCTTCATCAGAATGCACTCCCAGGAATCCCAGTTCCACAATAAATGTTTGATTTGTTCGATAAAGTTCATCATTTATGTCCAAACACCTCCTTTTTGTTAGTGCGTTTAGCTCAGTATTCCACATTCATGACACGTGATCACTAGGAGCAGACGGAAAGTCCAAAAGTTCCGTTACAGTCCATAGAAACATGTCAAACAAAGTATAGAATCAATCTTTAGGATGTTTTTAACATAAATTTTAATTAATGTTCCAACCGGAGAATTCCTTTGTCTTCCTAAATGCAATGGAACTCCAGCTAACTCTCACATGAACGCGCATGGTCAGCTCGTGGCACTCTGGGAGAGACCTTACTCAATCTCCTCTCATTCGCCCCCACTTCACAGTAGAAGCATCAAACAAGGTTCTAAAGACTGTTGACATCTAGTGGAAGCCTTAGGAAGTGGAATATGACCCCATAGACACTGTGTATTCGATAGGCCAAGAGTTGAAAAACTACAA